>NC_048582.1:52197689-52402689 GCF_013265735.2 Oncorhynchus mykiss | reverse complement strand
GTGTTCTCCTTTCTGTGTCTGTATGTCCAATATCCATTCTAGCATACTAAATATGATCAAGGAATGTATTAGCCAAGCACACTAAATAGGCATAAGCAAAGTTGCCTATTGGTTTACATGGTGTGTCAGTGCATGTGTGTGTGTCTAAACAGATGTGTATCGGTAAAATACGAGCACTTTTTAGTAGATCCAAGTAAAGTACTGTAGTCAGTTGCTTTTTATGTTCTAAATGTGTTTGTTGCTTTTGTGCCTCAGCAATTTATCTCTCCCTCCCCTCTTGTCTGTCTGTATCTCTCTCTGTCTTTGTCCCTTGCTCTTGCTCTCTCCTTTATTCTGTCTGCCTGTCTGTCTTGCTTCGACTCTCTTTCTTCCACCCCTCTCTCACCCACCTCAGAGCGAGCAGCAGGTTTGTGCTGTAGGTTGATTGGCAGCTGTAGGCGGGGCATGCCTAAGCTAGCCGACCTATCGGTGAAGACCAAGGACGTGTGGGAGATTCCCAGAGAATCTCTCCAGCTGATTAAGAAGCTGGGCAACGGGCAGTTTGGAGAAGTCTGGATGGGTAGGAAGTTCTGTGTCTTTGCATGCCTTTTCATCTCATTTCATCTCCCTCCCTGTCCACTCCTACCATCCCCCCCTTCCCCCTCCAACCCCTCACTCCTCTAGGCTGTAACGATGGGCTGTGTTACTTTCTGACCACACCCTGTCCCAATGCCACGCCCCTCACCCTGGGGCTGGGGCGGGACGCCTGGGAGGTTGCCAGGAAAACGCTGGCCCTAAACAGAAAGTTGGGCCAGGGCTGCTTCGGAGACGTCTGGATGGGTGAGCCCAACTGTCAATCAATCAATCAGTCACTTTCTCATACTGTAGGTTGAGACTGACACACACACCACCTACAGTCTAGCGCAGGGATCATCAACTACATTACGCTGCGGGCTGTTTTATGTTGTTGAGGGGATGGCCTGGGGGTCGGAACATAATGACAAATCATTTGAAGACCAAATTGACCGCAAGAACAGATATGTTTGCCTTAAACACAATCATTTCAGATCTTGGTTACATGTGTATACGATCACGTGACTCTATTATGCATGGGAGTACTTAAGAAGATATATTTTAAGTTCAAATCCCTTTGAGCTGATTTCCTGGTGTTTCTACAGTCTTATGTCTGACAATGAAAATTCTACAAAAAACAAACAAACTTGGGGGCCAGTTGGGAAACACTGGACTATAGTGTTCTTCACAACTGTGTCCCAGAGTGCTTCTCAGTGTGTCTGGGATTATTCCCAAGCCGGTGCTAATGTGGTGGTGTGTAGTGCTCTCTTTTCCCACGGCCAGCTGTGTTCCCAGTTTCCATTCCAGTGCCGTTCTGTGTCATTGTAATAGTCTCTCTGTGTGTCCGGACCAGGAAGTAGCCAACCCTATTCCTGGTCCAGCTTCATGCACTGCTGAAGCACCATGGTGGGACTCTCCCTCTCTCCTCCCCTTCCTTATCCCACCCCGCCACCTCTGTGCATACCCTCTTTATAACTCCTGTGTGTGTTTGTGTGTGTATAATTAAGCAATAAGGCCCGAGGTGGTGTGGTATTTGGCCAATATACCACGGCTAAGGGCTGTTCTTATGTACGACGCAACACGGAGTGCTTGGATACAACCCTTAGCCGTGGTATATTGGCCATATATCACAAACCCCAGAGGCGCCTTATTGCTATTATAAACTGGTTACCAACGCAAATAAAGCAGTAAAAATAAATGTTTTGTCATACTTGTGGTATACGGTCTGATATACCACAGATGTTAGCCAATCAGCATTCAGGGCTCGAACTACCCAGTTTATAATTGTATGCATGTGTGTGTGTTTCTGCCTTTGTGTGTGTGTACTGTATACCTATCTCTCTGTGTGTGTGTGTGTGTGTGTGTGTGTGTGTGTGTGTCAGGTATGTGGAACGGCACCACCAAGGTAGCAGTGAAGACATTGAAGCCAGGCACCATGTCTCCAGAGGCTTTCCTAGAAGAGGCTCAGATCATGAAGAGACTGAGACATGACAAGCTGGTGCAGCTGTACGCTGTGGTCTCTGAAGAACCCATCTACATCATCACAGAGTTCATGAGCCAAGGTGCTGTACGGAGCACACACATATGCAAGCAGAGCCACACACACGTTTTCACAATTATTTCTGAAATGAATTAAACTGTGTATTTCAGGTAGCTTACTGGACTTCCTAAAGGACGGGGAAGGAGGGAATCTGAAGCTGCCTCAACTGGTGGATATGGCTGCTCAGGTAAGAACACACACCATCTTGGCAGTCCATCGATGCTCCTCTTGTGGTTGGGCCATGGTTCAGAGCTTCTGGTGCTGGTGCCACATCATGTCGATGTAGGAGTCACGTGTGGGATTGGATGGCTTGCACCTCTAACCCTTCCTCCTGTGTGTGTGTGTGTGTAGATAGCGGCAGGCATGGCATATATAGAGCGTATGAACTACATCCATCGTGATCTGCGAGCGGCTAACATTCTGGTCGGGGAAAATCTGGTGTGCAAGATCGCTGACTTTGGTCTGGCCAGACTCATAGAGGACAATGAGTACACAGCCAGACAAGGTAGAAGAGAGTTACTGTGTTAGGACATTGTGACAACTTTTGATGTGAAAAGGGCTTCATAAATACATTTGATTGAACGATTTTACAGGAGCCAAGTTCCCCATCAAGTGGACAGCTCCTGAAGCAGCTCTATACGGGCGTTTCACCATCAAGTCTGATGTGTGGAGCTTTGGTATCCTGCTCACTGAACTCGTCACAAAAGGACGCGTGCCTTACCCAGGTACGGGGGTGTAGGTGTCTCCTACTCTGTCGCCCTTCTTTTTTCCAGCCCTGTCTCTATGATGGATATAAGATGCTGTGTGTTACACTAAAAAACATCTATCTCTGTCTTTCTCTCTACCTCCCTCCCTCTCCCTCCTCTCTCTCTAGGTATGAATAACCGCGAGGTCCTGGAGCAGGTGGAGAGAGGCTACAGGATGCCCTGTGCGGTGGGTTGTCCTGCCTCCCTCCATGAGCTGATGGTGCAGTGTTGGCGGAGAGAGGCGGACGAGAGACACACCTTTGAATACCTGCAGGGCTTCCTGGAGGACTACTTTACTGCTACTGAACCCCAGTACCAGCCTGGAGAGAACCTGTGACCACGCACATGCACACAGACACAAGTGTGTACACACACACACACACACACACAACCTATACATACTGTAAGCTTTATCTACTATATGTTGCTGTCTGTCAGGGCAGAGCAATCAAACACGAGCTAGAATTCTTCCTCTCCTCCTATCTGTGCTCGGCTGCCCAGACCAGCAGAGGAAAGGGACTGTTGTCAGTGTACTATGCCTTAATAGCTTTACTGAGTTACCATGACAACAAGGCTTCGTCTTTAGATGGAGGTTGGGGGGGTTTAAGGTTAGGGTTAGATGGGGTTAGGGGTCAAGGTTTGTGGGGCTGTAGGGGACCAGTTTGTGCCTAAAATCTTTACTTGTGTAAGATGATGATGGTGATGACTTCACTCCAATGCTTTTTACTCTCTAAGCATCTTTCATGACGTCAAAGTGGATTTTCTTTCTGCAACCTTTCTTAAACCTGATATTGACAACCCCGGTTTTTAATTTGTTTATTTAATGCTTGTATATCTACTGTTTGTATCTTAGCTAACACATGGGGTCTGTTCAGCAGGGTGCAACGTTTCAGAATATTCAGATAGACAATCATATATGTTCTATACAGTATATTTTTATCAGGTAGAATAGGCGTTTGTACCAGCTCTATTCGTAAAATGTCTATGTGCTATGTTCTGACTATTTCACCTCTCTGAATCCACGCATGTTCTGTATACAGCCTTCTGCCAATGGGAGGGCCAGGCAAAGGGTCAAATAAATGCACAGAGGTCGGAGTTGGGACCGTGTGCAGGAGTGTGGGTTTTTATGATGATTTGAACTTTTCTGTTGTTTCAGATGTTTCTGTGTCTGTGGTAAAGTTCTTTTCCACAATACATGTGTGTCTTGTTTTCTTAGTTTCTAGGTCTAGCCTACAAACACCATATTTCTTTACTCACAGACACATGCACACACACATTTTGACTGTCTAGTGTGGTCAGTCTACTTGAAATTGGGTCCCTCCTGTGGTAAGTCTGTCTGCTGTTTTATGTGTGAGCACCCAGCACTGTTCATTATAACCATAGGGTTATAACCGGTTATTATAAACTGGGTAGTTTGTGTCATGGATGCTGATTGGCTAAAACACCAGTACAGCAGTGTGTACGTCAGACAATATACCACGGTATGATGCAAAAATCCTTGTTTACTGTTCTATTTATGTTTGTAACCAGTTTATAATAGCAATAAGACACCTCTGGGGTTTGTGGTATATGGCCAATATACCACGGCTAAGGGCTGTATCCAGGCACTCGCTTCCTGTCATGCTAAGAGCAGCCCTTATGCTGCATTCATAACCAAGTGCGAAGGTGGTAATTACCTAAATACCAGTTGGATATATTCACGTGCATTGAACTCATTGAGAAATACCGATTGGCTAATGTACAACAAGCTGCGTCAACCATAAACTAAAAGTACAGATATCATGCTTGTAAACAAATTACTGTTCAAAAACCATATATTTCCCATTAGTAATTACCAGTTCAAATGGATTTTGGATTTTTCCCAGTCGTATGTGGTAAATACCACCTTCCCACTTGGTTATGGACGAAAGGTTGCTGATTTGAATCCCGGAGCAGACGAGGTCAAAACCTGTCGCTGTGCCCTTGAGAAAGGCACTTGACCCCAATTGCTCCTGGGGCGCTGGACAATGGTGACCCTGGCCGTGATCCCACTCCTTGGTGACCCTGGCCGTGATCCCACTCCTTGGTGACCCTGGCCGTGATCCCACTCCTTGGTGACCCTGGCCGTGATCCCACTCCTTGGTGACCCTGGCCGTGATCCCACTCCTTGGTGACCCTGGCCGTGACCCCACTCCTTGGTGACCCTGGCCGTGACCCCACTCCTTGGTGACCCTGGCCGTGACCCCACTCCTTGGTGACCCTGGCCGTGATCCCACTCCTTGGTGACCCTGGCCGTGATCCCACTCCTTGGTGACCCTGGCCGTGACTCCACTCCTTGGTGACCCTGGCCGTGATCCCACTCCTTGGTGACCCTGGCCGTGACCCCACTCCTTGGTGACCCTGGCCGTGATCCCACTCCTTGGTGACCCTGGCCGTGACCCCACTCCTTGCAGGTGTCTCTGGGAGTTGGAATATGCAAAAAACACATCTTCATTACACACTTCTACAAGTGTGTAACAGGACAAATGGAAGCACCCCCCAAATTAGCTGTGGTATATTTAAGCGATAAGGCACGAGGGGGTGTGGTATATGGCCAATATACCACGGCTAAGGGCTGTTCTTATGCACGCATTGTGGAATAATAAACTGCCAATCAGCATTCAGGACTGGAACCATACGGTTTATAATGGCCAATGTAACCCCTCGACTTAATGCTTAATTATAGAACTGACTCAAGTCAGTGTCCAACCCTCTCTCCATCTTTCTCTGACTCCTCTCGCCCACGTCTGCAATGCGTAACCCAGACAACCGTTTCTGATAACAAAAAAAGAACTACACTTCCCAGACTTTTTATCCGTAGAACCGAGGACAGCTACGGGTCCCTGGATGGGACTGACAGACAGGCACATCTGGCGAGAAACGAGAGAGGCGAGATTGCACTGTGTGTGAGAGAGAGACAGAGAGAGAAAGGGGGATATCGCGGAGAGATAAAAACGGAAGAAAGATTTTGTTCTTTCCTTCCTTTTCTCCTAGAAACGTCTGTCCCACGCCTGTCTGCCACGGGATCGTTACCGCGGGGTTTGAGGAGTGTTCGCGTTCTTGCGTGCAGAAGGGGGATATACGCCCCCCCCCCCCCCCCCCCCCCCCCCCCCCCCCCCCCCCCCCCCCCGTCAATTTCCCCTTCTCTTCTTTATATTTTACCTTCCTCCGTTTCCAGGGTTCTGCTGTTGATGTAGAGCAGCTTGTTTTTAGAGAAACGGTTTTCTGTGGTGGAGCCCTGCACGCATACAGACAGATGCGCGCGAAGCACGGAGAGGAGACAGACAACGACGTTAACGGTAGGAATGAACGGAAAATGCTGTGCGCCAGCAGTGGCAGCTGTGATATTACCGAGAACTCAGTGATCCGCACGACGAGAGAAGAGAAGCCCCGCTGCAGCAACGAGCCTCTCCCGGTGAGTGCGCATGCAGTGTCTATCTGTGTACACAACTCATATTTGCATACCGGACAGTTCTAGCGGCGCTGCCAGATGCGCGCGGCACCGCTGCATTTTTTTTATTGAAGGAATTTGTATTAACCTCGTCGGTGCCGTTATAAAGGGAATTCGTGCACTGGGTCAGTCTGCCACTATGGCTGAGGTGGGCTCCTTTCTCATTAGTGATGGTGACACACACACGAGTTAAGGCTATTGTTAAGGAAGCATCTCCATGCAGGGCTGATTGTGTGTATATGCTGGTTAGTTGTGAAAGCGAAGATGTCTACCATACAAACACACATTCACACAGGACCGGATCCGTCACTGAGACTGTCTCTAAGGTAGGCTAGATTCACCGTCGGTCTCCACCTACATATAACATTCGGTACGTGCTGTGGCGCTGCTGTGGCGCGAGCTCAGGGCGCGCTCCGACAGATGTTTACTGTAATTAAAGCGCGAGAGACGTCATCCGGTTCCCCTGTAAAGCCGGGGCTATAATCCCCCGGTAACAAATTGAGCTGTCCTGACGCGCTCATCCCGTATAGGCACAAACCGCCCGGTGCGTTGAATGAGTGACGCCCACATCAGCCTCGAGACACAGAGCTCATGGTGGTGCATGATTATTACCCGATGGGGGGGGGGGGGGGGGGGTGAGAGAGCGCCTAGGGCCAGTGTCTGTGTTGTGACAGTGTCATTTTATTTATGGCCCTTTTTGACATGCATATCCTTTCCATGTGCACGTGTCTGTGGGATGCTGACAGATGCTGAGCAAGAGGTATTAAAGAGAGAGAAGTCTGTGTGTGTGTGTGTCAGTGCACAACATATAACAGCATAGCCCTATTGTGTACCTGTGTGTGGTGGTGGTAGTCATAGAAACGGCCTTGTATCTCAGATGATGTTATTTCTGTCCTTAACCCTATTAGCCAGGTCAGTAGTCAACACACACACACACACACATTCTTACATATCTATATAGAACATTTTACTTTGAATGTTGGTCTTGGACTGCTTCATGTATTTGTTTGGCTGGAGTGTGTGTATGAGTGTATGCTAGAGAGAGAGAAAGTGTGTGTGTGTGTGGTGCTGCAGATACACTCTGCTGATATGACAGCCACAGCTCAACCAATCATCTGTCTCCTTTCTCAGCCTATCAGCAGGCCTTGCCAGACTTCCTAGTTTCAGAAGTAGCTATGGAGATGGAACTGACAGCATGCACACTGACACACACAAACACACTTTCTAACTGAAGGTCATGACCCTCCCACTCAGAGTTGTGAGTTCTGGTTCTAGTCCAGCTAGTTGTGGTTCTGGTTCTAGTCCAGCTAGTTGTGGTTCTAGTCCAGCTAGTTGTGGTTCTGGTTCTAGTCTAGCTAGTTGTGGTTCTGGTCCTAGTCCAGCTAGTTGTGGTTCTGATTCTAGTCCAGCTAGTTGTGGTTCTAGTCCAGCTAGTTTTTTTACTAGTCCAGCTAGTTTTGGTTCTGGTTCTAGTCTAGCTAGTTGTGGTTCTGGTCCTAGTCCAGCTAGTTGTGGTTCTGATTCTAGTCCAGCTAGTTGTGGTTCTAGTCCAGCTAGTTTTTTTACTAGTCCAGCTAGTTTTGGTTCTGGTTCTAGTCTAGCTAGTTGTGGTTCTGGTCCTAGACCAGCTAGTTGTGGTTCTGATTCTAGTCTAGCTAGTTGTGGTTCTAGTCCAGCTAGTTGTGGTTGTGGTTCTAGTCCAGTTAGTTTTGGTTCTGGTTCTAGTCCAGATAGGTGTAGTTCTAGTTCTGGGTCTACTCCAGCTCATTGTGGTTCTGGTTGTAGTCCAGATAGTTGTGGTTCTGGTTCTAGTCCAGCTAGTTGTAGTTTTGGTTTTGGTTCTAGTCCAGCTAGTTGTGGTTCCGATTCCGATTCTAGTCCAGCTAGTTGTGGGTATGGTTCTAGTCTAGCTAGTTGTGGTTCTGGTCCTAGTCCAGCTAGTTGTGGTTCTGATTCTAGTCCAGCTAGTTGTGGTTCTAGTCCAGCTAGTTGTGGTTCTAGTCCAGCTAGTTTTGGTTCTGGTTCTAGTCTAGCTAGTTGTGGTTCTGGTCCTAGACCAGCTAGTTGTGGTTATGGTTCTAGTCTAGCTAGTTGTGGTTCTGGTTCTAGTCTAGCTAGTTGTGGTTCTGGTTCTAGTCCAGCTAGTTGTGGTTGTGGTTCTAGTCTAGCTAGTTGTGGTTCTGATTCTGGTTCTAGTCCAGCTAGTTGTAGTTGTGGTTCTGGTTCTAGTTCAGCTAGTTGTGGTTCTGATTCTGATTCTAGTCCAGCTAGTTGTAGTTATGGTTCTAGTCTAGCTAGTTGTGGTTCTGGTTCTAGTCCAGCTAGTTGTAGTTGTGGTTTTGGTTCTAGTCCAGCTAGTTGTGGTTGTGGTTCTAGTCTAGCTAGTTGTGGTTGTGGTTCTAGTCCAGCTAGTTGTGGTTGTGGTTCTAGTCTAGCTAGTTGTGGTTCTGGTTGTGGTTCTAGTCCAGCTAGTTGTGGTTGTGGTTGTGGTTCTAGTCTAGCTAGTTGTGGTTCTGTTCTGGTTCTAGTCTAGCTAGTTGTGGTTCTGGTTCTAGTACAGCTATTGTAGTTGTGGTTTTGGTTCTAGTCCAGTTAGTTGTGGTTCTGGTTTTAGTCTAGCTAGTTGTGGTTCTGGTTCTGGTTCTAGTCCAGCTAGTTGTGGTTGTAGTTGTGGTTCTAGTCTAGCTAGTTGTGGTTCTGTTCTGGTTCTAGTCTAGCTAGTTGTGGTTCTGGTTCTAGTACAGCTATTTGTAGTTGTGGGTTTGGTTCTAGTCCAGCTAGTTGTGGTTCTGGTTTTAGTCTAGCTAGTTGTGGTTCTGGTTCTAGTCTAGCTAGTTGTGGTTCTGGTTCTAGTCCAGCTAGTTGTAGTTCTGTTTTTCTCTAGTCTAGCTAGTTGTGGTTCTGTGGTTCTCTAGTCTAGCTAGTTGTAGTTCTGTGGTTCTAGTCTAGCTAGTTGTGGTTCTGGTTCTAGTCCAGCTTGTTGTAGTTCTGTGGTTCTCTAGTCCAGCTAGTTGTAGTTCTGTGGTTCTCTAGTCCAGCTAGTTGTAGTTCTGTGGTTCTCTAGTCTAGCTAGTTGTGGTTCTGGTTCTAGTCCAGCTAGTTGTAGTTCTGTGGTTCTCTAGCCTAGCTAGTTGTAGTTCTGTGGTTCTCTAGTCTAGCTAGTTGTAGTTATGTGGTTCTCTAGCCTAGCTAGTTGTAGTTCTGTGGATCTCTAGTCTAGCTAGTTGTGGTTCTCTAGTCTAGCTAGTTGTAGTTCTGTGCTTATCTAGCCTAGCTAGTTGTAGTTCTGTGGTTCTCTAGTCTAGCTAGTTGTAGTTCTGTGGTTCTCTAGTCTAGCTAGTTGTAGTTCTGTGGTTCTCTAGCCTAGCTAGTTGTAGTTCTGTGGTTCTAGTCTAGCTAGTTGTGGTTCTGGTTCTAGTCCAGCTAGTTGTAGTTCTGTGGTTCTCTAGTCCAGCTAGTTGTAGTTCTGTGGTTCTCTAGTCTAGCTAGTTGTAGTTCTGTGGTTCTCTAGCCTAGCTAGTTGTACTGTAGTTTGCATTATTTCCCCCTGAGGCAGGTTGAGTATACTAAGTTCTGGCTAAGCTCCAGACCATTGAGAAGTCCTAGGGCCAATTTATGTTGCAGTATACTTTCATAACTCACCAATCTGACTATTAACATCCTTCTCTTATATTTGTGGGGTTCTCTGGGGCTGTTTCTGCTTTGTCTGTCTGTCTGTCTGTCTGTCTGTCTGTCTGTCTGTCTGTCTGTCTGTCTGTCTGTCTGTGTTTAGTCTATATAATATCAACTCCCACACAATGGATTCCCATAGCTCTCGCTTTCTCTCTACTAATTACATTTCTCGGGCCACTCCTGGCTCTCTCCCTCTCACCCCCCCTCTCACACAGCTGGTTTGATGCTATATGACCCCTAACCTCTGATTGGAGATGGGGGGGGGGGGGGGGGGGGGGGGCATGTGTGTGTCTTTGTGTGTGTGTCTGAGTGAGAGGGAGGGAGAGAGGGAAAGAGGGAGAGACAGAGGAGAGAGCCGGCAGAGAAAAAGAGGGATAGAAAGTGTGTGTCTACCTCACTAACAAGCTGGACAGAAATAGTTCAATTATTAAAGACGAGAAACACTTTCACCCATACCTTCACACACACACCTTCACTCTCTCTCATACACACACCTTCACACAGACCTCTGCTCTGTCTATATCTTTCTCTCTCTCTTGACGCACATGCATGCACACACACACATGCACATGCACATAGTCTCATTTGTGTATTGATTACACACACTGGAACTCAGAAAAAAGATGACATTTATGTGTAGACGTGTGTTCACAAAAAGATGAAGCAGATGATCAGAAAGGTGACAGATTTTAAAATGTTTAAAATACATTCATTTGACATTCCTGTAACATTGTCGCATCATTAACACAACAGAGCTAAAGGTTCTGCTCCAGGAATCCTAATGATGATAGTTCTCCCTTTCTCTTCCCCTCCCTCTTCCCCCTCTCTCTCCCTTCCCCCTCTCTTCCCACTGTGTTTCTCTCTCTCTCCCAACCCAGTCCTCTCTTATGTCCCTCTCTTTCCCTCTTCCTCCCCCCTTCTCAGCTGGAAGGTAGGGAGCTTTTTGTCCCTTGGGATTACACACTTCCTCAGAGAGAGAAAGAGAGAGACAGAGGAAAATGAGAGAGATAGAGGAGAAGGAAATAGAGAGACAGAAGGAGAGTGAGGGCAAGAGAGGAGAAGGAGAGAGAGAGAGAGATAAGGGTGGAAGACGGGGTGGGGGAAGATGGATGAATGCACTGCACACTCAGGCTCCTGGAAAGAAAGAGGGGGGCAGACACGGAGGAGGATGGGTGGAGAGAGAGAAGAGACAACAGAGATGGATTGAGAAAGCGTCTGATAGACTGACAGAGAGAAGGGCTACTCTTATCCTTTCAACAAAAGCAATCATCTCAGGGAGAGAGTGTGTGAGTTTGGTTGGAGGGGTTATTTAAGTTTGAATATGTGGGATCAGGATTTGGATGGAGATACTGTACATTAGTGTGTGTTTGCGTGTGCGCGCGCATGTGTCTACGTGTCACATGAATATGTGTGTTTGTGTGTGTGTAGCTATGTGCGTTCCTAAGTGTGTGTGTTCTCTGGTGAGTGTGTGTGTGAGAGACAGTACCTACAGTTGGAATGTTCACGGCCATTGTTGTTCAAACAGCCAGCAGCCTTCTCCTTGGCAACCGGAGCTGCAGCAGTAACCCACGGCAACTGTGGAACAGAGGGAGGAGTCAGGAAGTCAGGCCGCAGCACAGAGCCCCCTCTCCAAAACACTGGCCTCAAGGTCTGACTGTGTGTGTGTGTGTGTGTGTGTGTGTGTGTGTGTGTGTGTGTGTGTGTGTGTGTGTGTGTGTGTGTGTGTGTGTGTGTGTGTGTGTGTGTGTGTGTGTGCAGTGTATGTGCATGTGTGTGAGCGTGTGCACTCCTGGCTGCTCCCAGCTGCCGCTATTCGTCACATGACCGACTGAGGGGCGGCCATCAACAGAGCCAGGAAACTGCCTGGAGGAGAGAGAGAAAGAGGAGGGAGGGAGAAGAGGTGGGGGGAAGAAGAGAGGGGGGCAGGCAAAGGGGAGAGCGGAGGATGGATGTGGAGGGAGGAGGGGGAGGGGAGAGAGGATAGGTGGGGGAGTGTGTGAGAGAGGTTGTAGGAGAAGGAGTGGTGGTGGGGGAGCAGGGGACAGGGCTCGTACGGTTCTTGTCTTAAAATAACTAGCTACAGCATGTAGGTTCCTGTAGAAACAACATTAGAAAGAGAGAGGGGCGATTAGAAGAGAGAGAGACATAGAGAGAGAAAAGCTGAGCCAGTGTAGTCTGATTGTTTGCTTCAGTTTGTCTGTGCATTAACCTCTTTTGTGTATGCAATGTGCTGTGTGTGTCTGTGAGTGTGTGTGTGCATATGTGTGTGTGTGTGTGTCTATGAGTGTACAGTATGTGCTCTTGGCTGGAGGTAGTGTTGAACACAGACTGATGATGAAGATCATTAGGAATTTCCTGCGGCTGGGGATGAGAGAGAGAGAGAGAGAGAGAGAGAGAGAGAGAGAGAGAGAGAGAGAGGTAGTGGAGAGAGGGGAGGGCGGTAGGGAGAGAGGGGAGGGCGGTAGGGAGAGAGGGGAGGGCATTAGGGAGAGAGGGGAGGGCATTAGGGAGAGAGGGGAGGGCGGTAGGGAGAGAGGGGAGGGCGGTAGGGAGAGAGGGGAGGGCGGTAGGGAGAGAGGGGAGGGCATTAGGGAGAGAGGGGAGGGCGGTAGGGAGAGAGGGGAGGGCATTAGGGAGAGAGGGGAGGGCGGTAGGGAGAGAGGAAGACAGCAAAGAGAAGGAGGGGAGAAATATAGCAGAGGGAGAGAGGTGGAAGAGTAAGGGTAGGTAGAGAGAGAGAGAGAGCATTTAGTGAAGAAGAGGAGTGGACTGGGTATGTGTGGGAGGTAGAGGGTAAGGGACGAGAGGTGGAGTCTAATACTTCTGTTCCTCAGTTATAGTCATAGTAAACTGTATTGGTGTACTATATTGTGAATGCAACTGTCCCATGAGGCTTCACATAATATATAAAGCAGACATTGTGTGATGGTTGTCTGAGGGTTCTCTTGGTTGTGTGGGAGTTGGGTTAAGGTTGTGTAGGTATTGAGGGTTTAATTAGAGGTTGTGAATGAAGGGGGAGACTTTAAGTAAGCGAACCCCCATGCCTTGTTTCTACTAGTTACCACAAAATGGTCTATATTGTACAAAATCATGAAAACAAACATTTGCTTTTTGTTCTTAATTTAAGGTTAGGGTTAGGCATACATTTAGCATTGTGGTTAATTTTAGGGTTAAGGTCAGGTTTAAAATCTGATTTTAATAAGATAAATTGTAGCTGCTGGTCATCTATGAACGTTTGAATATCTTGAAGAACGATCTGGCCTTAATGGCCATGTAGTCTTATAATCTCTACCGGGCACAGCCAGAAGAGGACAGGCCACCCCTCAGAGCCTGGTTCCTCTGTAGGTTTCTTCCTAGATTCCTGCCATTCTAGGGAGTTTTTCCTAGCCACCGTGCTCCTACATCTGCATTGCTTGCTGTTTGGGGTTTTATGCTGCGTTTCTGCATAAGCACTTTGTGACATCAGCTGATGTAAAAATTTGATTTGATTTAGCTGTGGTAACTAGCGACAACCCCCGCAAGCCTCCTAGATCTGTAGATCTATAAGGATTGGAGAAAAATTCTATGCAGCCTATCAGATGGCAAAGTGAATCGGGACCATATTACTTAGAGTTTACCATATTAGAGTGGGTTTTATGAGAGGGATTGGGGTTTTCTGGAGGATAGGGGGTTGTTGTGTGCAAAGGTCATATTGTGGTTGTGTTTGTGCTGCTGGAAGTTGTGTATAGGTTGTGGTTAGTTGTGTATAAGTTTTGGGAGGGTTGTGTTGAGGTTATTTATGGATCGTTTAAAGGTTGCGTTTAGGTTGTTGAAAGGTTAGGGGGCAGTAGACAGGTGAGTTTCTGTGTACCTCCTGACCCACTTACCTCTCTTTCTCCCCTCTCTAATTTTCGGCACCCTTTCTCTATCCCTCTCTCCCCTTCTCCCTCTCTTTTCTGCTCGTTCCCTCCACCATCGCTTTCTTTATCTCAAACTCACTCACCCTGACTCTCTGTATCTCTTTCTCCACCCCCTCTCTCCTTCTCTGTCTAGTTCACTCGTTCTCTCTCTCTCTCTTCAGCTTGCTTGCCCATCTTTATATAAACCTCTCTTTTTCTCTCTCTCTTAACTCCTTACACCACTCTCTCCCTGCCCCTTTACTTTCCCTATCTACCCCCCTCTCTCTGCCTCTCTATTTCTCTCAATTTCAATTCATCTCTCCCTCAGTTTCGGCTGCTGCCTGTCTCTTAGCAACAACTGCACACCCGTTAGAGCTGAGTGAGTGCTTTTCCACACACACACACACACACACACACACACACACACACACACACACACACACACACACACACACACACACACACACACACACACACACACACACACACACACAGTGTCTGGATCATTGAGTGTGTCTGAAGTGTTACTGCAGTTCAATGTGACGTAGAGACAGATATTGATGTAGAGCAGGGATGAGCAACTTTGATGGGGTGGGGGCCACATAAAATCAGAACTTATCATGAGGGGCCACAGTAGCTGTGTACCCACATCCATACCCACACTTGCAGTCAGAGCTGGCCCTAGACTTTTGCTGATTACAACAAGTTTAGATAGTTGGCTGGACTAATAACTTCCCGATCTAAAAAAAGTTTGCTGACATGGGCTAATTGAGTGACTATCAGTGATAGGGGGTGGGCCGTAACAAGCTATCTGCTTTAGTTTTCGAGATGATCCATCTCTGTTGAGGGAGAAGCTGTTTTTTATATATTGTGTATGTTTGTTTATTCTGAACACATTTCCCTTTGTTGGCAATGTTAATTAATTCTTGCACATTTTTAAAAGATACTTTTATGTTCGCTAACCTTGACAGGCAAACGCAACCAAGTATTAAACTGTAAACCAATCAAAACTTGTGTACTATCCATGGTACCATCTCTGCTGATCATGTCGTCTGCCAATCACGTCATCGGAATCAATCCGTCTGACAAACTGCTATCAGGTAAAGTATTTTTTTTAAATTGTAATCAAACTATTTAGTCATAGAAACGCGATACCATCAGTGCAAACTGTAAATTGACTCCCATCTTAGAACACAGCAACCTTAGTAATGTAGCTAGCTTTCTAGTTAGTTAGCTAGTTACAACAAGTAGATTTGTTGCTAGCTTGCAGATAGCTTTATCAATAGCTAGCATGTCATTCCGAGACAAGGAGCGTTTTAATTAGTTCCAAGTAATCATTTAAGACTACAAAAATCTATAGGACAAGTAGTGTAAATCTAATACAGTCATCAAGGCAGGACCCAGTAATTTCATTCATACTGACAAATAACAAACGCCACTTTATCCCTGTCAATAGTTGAAGTAGGATGATTGCAGAGCACCCTGCCTCAGACTGTCAGGATGTTTATTTTCTAGCTCACAAACTACATTCCTTTTCTGTGATGATTTATTTGATTAAATTCTCATCTCTCATTTTTGTCTCATATGATCTATTCAGCTCTCCGGTATCCTGCTCCCAGAGATCAACCAAGTGCTATTCACCAATCATGAGCTGATTAACTCATCTGTGAGGAGAACCATCCCACTGCAGTTTGAACTAGCCCTGCCGTCACTATCTACACATTGGAACCACATATGCATTTACCTGTCGTCATTGTAGAGTTGAGGAACACCAACTACAGAAATACTTGCTTTTTTGAGCATCTCAAAGACCAAATTCAATGTAGAATAAATGTAACAGTTTACAAGCAGATTATTTTACTATTGTAACATGCAGTGGGGAGAATTGTATTGTCCCCGTCAGGAGCCCAGGCTTTTGCCATAGATGGTAGAGTTCTCATCTGTGGACCACACAAGCTTTAGATTGCATTCTGCTCAGGCATTTGTCTCACTCTACATCGGTCAGCTACATTGGTTACCAGGGTGGGATCCTTTCAATACGTCTATGAGGCCTGGGCACACAAATGCTTATAGAGATAAGGAGGAATACTGAAGCACGTGTTGATGACAGTTCTATAGTCACCATCAGAGGCCCAGACTTTTGGCATAGATGGTAAGCTCTAATTTCTGGACCGCAACATTGTAAGATTGTGCCCTCCACGACACTTGATAGACATTGAATGGTAGGTTACACTATATTTAGATACTTCAAATACTGCCTGAGACACCTTTGCTATTTGTCCCCATACTCAATAAGTGGTGAAACAATATTTGTGATGGTTTACTTTGTTCGTATGTATTTGCATGAAACGTAAATGATGGAAAATATGTCTCACACAGTCATAGTTAGTAGAATAATGAATTGATTGGCAAGGTTTTGGCACCGTCAACTGTTAGAATGTTAGTAAGAAAGTTCATAATTTAAACCACCTAAATATACTCACATTCATTGAACATGTAGTATTTGAAACTCAAACATTCCTTTCCCAAATGCTTTTTCTATAATCCCACAGTCTCTGTATCATTCTCCATACCTAAAATTCCAATACATCCAACATTATGCATGCCCACCATGGTATTGGGGAGCTGCTATTTGAGAACTCATCTGGTTGAGAAATCAAACTCTGGTTATCTTATTGCAGAGCACATTGTACAACTGTTATGGTATGCTATATGTATGCTATATGTGTAGGTTATGCCATACAGTACGTATTGGCTAATATGCATATGCAGCTGTCATTTTTAAACCTCGCATACATGACACGCTTTTATTTGGGTTTCTATGCAAAGTATATGATTGAATGCTTCTATAAGCCTGCAGCTAGTTACTGTCACATGGGATGACGCTGGAGAGACGATGCAGGTTCGGGGAGTCAAACGTTTAATAAACAACGGACATGGAACGAGACAGGAACAGCGTCAGCAAACTAGCAATACAAAACAATTAACGCAGAAGCGGGGAACAGAGCTGGGGAACTCACAAATATAAGGGAGTTAATAACAGGTGATGAGTGAGTCCATATCACTGATGCGCGCGACGATGGAAGGCAGGTATGCGTAATGGATGACAGGAGTGCGCGTCGGGGGTGGGGACTCATGTTCAGTCGTGTGGTGAGGTGCCACAAATTGCAATTGGCTCAGAACAGCACAACATGGCTGACCCTTGGAGGTACACAGAGAGCAAACATTAATAATATGCATGCCAATCTCTCCTGGCTCAAAGTAGAGGAGACATTGACTTCATCACTACTTGTATTTGTGAGTGGTATTGACATGTTGAAAGCACAAGCTGTCTGGTTAAACTACTAGCACACAGCTCAGACACCCATGCATACCCCACAAGACATGCCACCAGAGGTTTCTTCACAGTCCCCAAGTCCAGAACAGACTATGGGAGGCACACAGTACTACATAGAGCCATGACTACATGGAACTCTATTCCACATCAGGTAACTGATGCAAGGAGTAGAATCAGATTTTAAAAAACATAAAAATACACCTTATGAAACAGCAGGGACTGTGAAGCAACACAAACATAGGCACAGACACATGCATACACACACGATAAAATATGCACTATATGTTAAGGTGCGTGAATGAGGACCCAAAAGCGAATTAACGTAAACAGAGTTTCTTTAATAACGAAACATACGTAGGCTCAGATGGACAGGCAGATTCCGACAGGACAGGACAAGGTTGCAGCAAACACGACGATAGTCTGGTTCAGGCATGAGAAACACAAACAAGAATCCGACAAAGACAGGAGCAGAAACAGAGAGAGATATAGAGACCTAATCAGAGGGAAAAAGGGAACAGGTGGGAAAAGGGGTGAATGAGGTAGTCAGAGAAGACAAGGAACAGCTGGGGGAAAGAGGGGAAGAAACGGTAACCTAGTACGACCAGCAGAGGGAGACAGGGTGAAGAGAAAGGACAGAAACAAGACACAACATGACAATACATGACAGTACCCCCCCACTCACCGAGCGCCTCCTGGCGCACTCGAGGAGGAAACCTGGCGGCAACAGAGGAAATCATCAATCAGCGAACGGTCCAGCACGTCCCGAGAGGGAACCCAACTCCTCTCCTCAGGACCATACCCCTCCCAATCCACTAGGTACTGATGACCACGGCCCCGAGGACGCATGTCCAAAATCTTATGGACCCTGTAGATAGGTGCGCCCTCGACAAGGATGGGGGGGGGGGGGGGGAGGGGAGACGAGCGGGGGCGCGAAGAACGGGCTTAACACAGGAGACATGGAAGACCGGGTGGACGCGACGAAGATATCGCGGAAGAAGAAGTCGCACTGCGACAGGATTAATGACCTGAGAAATACGGAACGGACCAATGAACCGCGGGGTCAACTTGCGAGAAGCCGTCTTAAGGGGAAGGTTCTGAGTGGAGAGCCAAACTCTCTGACCGCGACAATATCTAGGACTCTTAGTTCTACGCTTATTAGCAGCTCTCACAGTCTGCGCCCTATAACGGCAAAGTGCAGACCTGACCCTCTTCCAGGTGCGCTCGCAACGTTGGACAAAAGCCTGAGCGGAGGGGACGCTGGACTCGGCGAACTGAGATGAGAACAGCGGAGGCTGGTACCCGAGGCTACTCTGAAAAGGAGATAGCCCGGTCGCAGACGAAGGAAGCGAGTTGTGGGCGTATTCTGCCCAGGGGAGCTGTTCTGACCAAGACGCAGGGTTGCGAAAAGAAAGACTGCGTAAGATGCGACCAATAGTCTGATTGGCCCGTTCTGCTTGACCGTTAGACTGGGGGTGAAAGCCGGAAGAGAGACTGACGGAAGCCCCAATCAAACGGCAAAACTCCCTCCAAAATTGAGACGTGAATTGCGGACCTCTGTCCGAAACGACGTCTGACGGAAGGCCATGAATTCTGAAAACATTCTCGATGATGATTTGTGCCGTCTCTTTAGCAGAAGGAAGCTTAGCAAGGGGAATAAAATGAGCCGCCTTAGAGAACCTGTCGACAACCGTAAGAATAACAGTCTTCCCCGCTGACGAAGGCAGTCCGGTGACAAAATCTAAGGCGATGTGAGACCACGGTCGAGAGGGAATGGGAAGCGGCCTGAGACGGCCGGCAGGAGGGGAGTTACCGGACTTAGTCTGCGCGCAGACCGAACAAGCAGCCACGAAACGACGCGTGTCATGCTCCCGGGTGGGCCACCAAAAACGCTGGCGAATGGAAGCAAGCGTACCCCGAACGCCAGGGTGGCCGGCTAACTTGGCAGAGTGAGCCCACTGAAGAACGGCCAGACGAGTAGGAACGGGAACGAAAAGAAGGTTCCTAGGACAAGCGCGCGGCGACGGAGTTTGAGTGAGTGCTTGCTTTACCTGCCTCTCAATTCCCCAGACAGTCAACCCGACAACACGCCCCTCAGGGAGAATCCCCTCGGGGTCAGTGGAGGCTACTGAAGAACTGAAGAGACGAGATAAAGCATCAGGCTTGGTGTTCTTAGAGCCCGGACGATAAGAAATCACGAACTCGAAACGAGCGAAAAACAGCGCCCAGCGCGCCTGACGCGCATTAAGTCGTTTGGCAGAACGGATGTACTCAAGGTTCCTATGGTCAGTCCAAACGACAAAAGGAACGGTCGCCCCCTCCAACCACTGTCGCCATTCGCCTAGGGCTAAGCGGATGGCGAGCAGTTCGCTGTTTCCCACATCATAGTTACGTTCCGACGGCGACAGGCGATGAGAAAAATACGCGCAAGGGTGGACCTTGTCGTCAGAGAGGGAGCGCTGAGAAAGAATGGCTCCCACGCCCACCTCTGACGCGTCAACCTCGACAACGAACTGTCTAGAGACGTCAGGTGTAACAAGGATAGGTGCGGATGTAAAACGATTCTTGAGGAGATCAAAAGCTCCCTGGGCGGAAACGGACCACTTAAAGCACGTCTTGACAGAAGTAAGGGCTGTGAGAGGAGCTGCCACCTGACCGAAATTACGGATGAAACAACGATAGAAGTTCGCGAAGCCGAGAAAGCGCTGCAGCTCGACGCGTGACTTAGGGACGGGCCAATCAATGACAGCTTGGACCTTAGCGGGATCCATCTTAATGCCTTCAGCGGAAATAACAGAACCGAGAAATGTGACGGAGGAGGCATGAAAAGAGCACTTCTCAGCCTTCACAAAAAGACAATTCTCTAAAAGGCGCTGGAGGACACGTCGAACGTGCTGAACATGAATCTGGAGTGACGGTGAAAAAATCAGGATATCGTCAAGGTAAACGAAAACAAAGATGTTCAGCATGTCTCTCAGGACATCATTGACTAATGCCTGAAAGACAGCTGGAGCGTTAGCGAGGCCGAAAGGAAGAACCCGGTATTCAAAGTGCCCTAACGGAGTGTTAAACGCCGTCTTCCACTCGTCCCCCTCCCTGATGCGCACGAGATGGTAAGCGTTACGAAGGTCCAACTTAGTGAAAAACCTGGCTCCCTGCAGGATCTCGAAGGCTGAAGACATAAGAGGAAGCGGATAACGATTCTTCACTGTTATGTCATTCAGCCCTCGATAATCTATGCAGGGGCGCAGGGACCCGTCCTTCTTCTTAACAAAAAAAAACCCCGCTCCGGCGGGAGAGGAGGAGGGGACTATGGTACCGGCGGCAAGAGCTACAGACAAATAATCTTCGAGAGCCTTACGTTCGGGAGCCGACAGAGAGTATAGTCTACCCCGGGGGGGAGTGGTTCCCGGAAGGAGATCAATACTACAATCATACGACCGGTGTGGAGGAAGAGAGGTGGCCCTGGACCGACTGAACACCGTGCGCAGATCGTGATATTCCTCCGGCACCCCTGTCAAATCACCAGGCTCCTCCTGTGAAGAAGAGACAGAGGAAACAGGAGGGATAGCAGACATTAAACATTTCACATGACAAGAGACGTTCCAGGAGAGGATAGAATTACTAGACCAATTAATAGAAGGATTATGACAAACTAGCCAGGGATGGCCCAAAACAACAGGTGTAAAAGGTGAACGAAAAATTAAAAAAGAAATGGTTTCGCTATGATTACCAGAAACAGTGAGGGTTAAAGGTAGCGTCTCACGCTGAATCCTGGGGAGAGGACTACCATCCAAGGCGAACAAGGCCGTGGACTCCCTTAACTGTCTGAGAGGAATGTCATGTTCCCGAGCCCAGGTCTCGTCCATAAAACAGCCCTCCGCCCCAGAGTCTATTAAGGCACTGCAGGAAGCTGACGAACCGGTCCAGCGTAGATGGACCGACAAGGTAGTGCAGGATCTTGAAGGAGAGACAGGAGTAGTAGCGCTCACCAGTAGCCCTCCGCTTACTGATGAGCTCTGGCTTTTACTGGACATGAAGTGACAAAATGACCAGCGGAACCGCAATAGAGACAGAGGCGGTTGGTGATTCTCCGTTCCCTCTCCTTAGTCGAGATGCGGATACCTCCCAGCTGCATAGGCTCAGCATCCGAGCCGGTAGAGGAAGATGGTAGTGATGCGGAGAGGGGGGCAACGGAGAACGTGAGCTCCTTTCCACGAGCTTGGTGACGAAGATCAACCCGTCGCTCTATGCGAATAGCGAGTTCAATCAAGGAATCCACGCTGGAAGGAACCTCCCGGGAGAGAATCTCATCCTTTACCTCCGCGCGGAGACCCTCCAGAAAACGAGCGAGCAAAGCTGGCTCGTTCCAGTCACTGGAGGCAGCAAGAGTGCGAAACTCAATAGAGTAGTCTGTTATGGATCGATTACCTTGACATAGGGAAGACAGGACCCTGGAAGCTTCCTCCCCCAAAACAGAACGATCAAAAACCTGTATCATCTCCTCCTTAAAGTCCTGATACTGGTTAGTACACTCAGCCCTTGCCTCCCAGATTGCCGTGCCCCACTCACGAGCCCGTCCAGTAAGGAGAGATATGACGTAGGCGATACGAGCTGTGCTCCTGGAGTAAGTGTTGGGCTGGAGAGAAAACACAATATCACACTGGGTGAGGAACGAGCGGCATTCAGTGGGCTCCCCAGAGTAACACGGCGGGTTATTGATTCTGGGCTCCGGAGATTCGAAAGCCCTGGAAGTGGCCGGTGGATCGAGGCGGAGATGGTGAACCTGTTCTGTGAGGTTGGAGACTTGGGCGGCCAGGGTCTCAACGGCATGTCGAGCAGCTGACAATTCCTGCTCGTGTCTGCCTAGCATCGCTCCCTGGATCTCGACGGCTGAGTGGAGAGGATCCGAAGTCGCTGGGTCCATTCTTGGTCGGATTCTTCTGTTAAGGTGCGTGAATGAGGACCCAAAAGCGAATTAACGTAAACAGAGTTTCTTTAATAACGAAACATACGTAGGCTCAGATGGACAGGCAGATTCCGACAGGACAGGACAAGGTTGCAGCAAACACGACGATAGTCTGGTTCAGGCATGAGAAACACAAACAAGAATCCGACAAAGACAGGAGCAGAAACAGAGAGAGATATAGAGACCTAATCAGAGGGAAAAAGGGAACAGGTGGGAAAAGGGGTGAATGAGGTAGTCAGAGAAGACAAGGAACAGCTGGGGGAAAGAGGGGAAGAAACGGTAACCTAGTACGACCAGCAGAGGGAGACAGGGTGAAGAGAAAGGACAGAAACAAGACACAACATGACAATACATGACACTATACACACACGTACACATGGACTTTGTGTTGAAGATACAGTTGAAGTCAGAAGTTTACATACACTTAGGTTGGAGTCATTAAAACTAGTTTTCAACCACTCCACACATTTCTTGTTAACAAACTATAGTTTTGGCAAGTCGGTTAGGACATCTACTTTGTGCATGACAAAAGTCATTTTTCCAACAATTGTTTACAGACATATTTTCACTTATAATTCACTGTATCACAATTCCAGTGGGACAGAAGTTTACGTACACTAAGTTGACTGTGCCTTTAAACAGCTTGGAAAATTCCAGAAAATCAATTGGTCAATTGGAGGTTTACCTGTGGATGTATTTTAAGGCCTACCTTTAAACTCAGTGCCTCTTTGCTTGACATCATGGGAAAATCAAAAGAAATCAGCCAAGACCTCATAAAATAATTGTAGACCTGGTTCATCCTTGGGAGCAATTTCCAAATGCCTGAAGGTTCCACGTTCATCTGCAACAACAATAGTACGCAAGTATAAACACCATGGGATCATGCAGCCATCATACCGCTCAGGAAGAAGACGCGTTCTGTCTCCTAGAGATGAACGTACTTTGGTGCGAAAAGTGCAAATCAATCCCAGAACAACAGCAAAGGACCTTGTGAAAATGCTGGAGGAAACAGGTACAAAAGTATCTTAATCCACAGTAAAACGAGTCCTATATCGACATAACCTGAAAGGCCGCTCAGCAAGGAAGAAGCCACTGCTCCCAAAACCGCCATAAAAAAAAACAGGGGGAGACTTGCAAGCCGAAGAACACCATCCCAGCCGTGAAGCATGGGGGTGGCAAAATCATGTTGTGGGGGTGCTTTGCTGCAGGAGGGACTGGTGCCCTTCACAAAATAGATGGCATCATGAGGCAGGACAATGATGTGGATATATTGAAGTAACATCTCAAGATATCAGTCAGGAAGATAAAGCTTGGTCGCAAATGGGTCTTCCAAATGGACAATGACCCCAAGCATACTTCCAAAGTTGTGTCATAATGGTTTAAGGACAACAAAGTCAAGGTATTGGAGTGGCCATCACAAAGCCCTGACCTCAATCCTATAGAAAATTTGTGGGCAGAACTGAAAAAGCGTGTGCGAGCAAGGAGGCCTACAAGCCTGACTCTGTTACACCAGCTCTGTCAGGAGGAATGGGCCAAAATTCACCCAACTTATTGTGAGAAGCTTGTGGAAGGCTACTTGAAACGTTTGATCCAAGTTAAATAATTTAAAGGCAATGCTACCAAATACTAATTGTCATGCCCTGACCTTAGAGCTTTTTATGTCTCTATTTTGGTTTGGTCAGGGTGTGATTTGGGTGGGCATTCTATGTTATTTTTTCTATGTTTTTTTGGCCGGGTATGGTTTTCAATCAGGGACAGCTGTCAATCGTTGTCTCTGATTGGGAACCCTACTTAGGTAGCTTTTTCCCACATGGTTTTTGTGGGTAGTTATTTTCTGTTTAGTGTTTTGCACCTTACAGGACTGTTTCGGTTATTCTCTTTGTTATTTTTGTTTGTGGTCAGTTTCAATAAAAAGCATGAACACTTACCACGCTGCGCTTTGGTCCGATTCCTCTTCTTCAGATGACGAAAACTGTTACACTCAATAGTGTATGTAAACTTCTGACCCACTAGGAATGTGATGAAAGAAATAAAAGCTGAACTAAATCATTCTCTCTACATTTTTCTGACATTTCACATTCTTAAAATAAAGTGGTGATCCTAACTGACCTTAGATGGGCAATATTTACTAGGATGGAATGTCAGGAATTGTGAAAAACTGAGTTTAAATGTATTTGGCTAAGGTGTATGTAAACTTCAGACTTCAACTGTATGTGGTAGTGGAGTATGGGCCTGAGGGCAAACAGTGTGTTGTGAATTCTGTAATCAATGTATTGTAATGTTTTTAAAATTGTATAACTGCCTTAATTTTGCCGCACCCCATGAAGAGTGAAGGGATCCATCATAAATACAAAAATACAAAATCTGTTCCTCAAATCAAATCAGTTGGTTGATTTTACCAGAGGCTCCGCTGTGTTTACATCCTGGATAGAATCAGGCCATTGGCTGCCTTCATCACGAAGGGTATGTACTGGAGTTCTGATTGGTTCCAAGTTTAGCAGTTCGGCCAATTTGCCTAAGCAGACAGAATGTTGATATACTTTTTATGAGAAAATG
The DNA here is from genome assembly GCF_013265735.2 of Oncorhynchus mykiss. Lineage (NCBI taxonomy): Eukaryota > Metazoa > Chordata > Actinopteri > Salmoniformes > Salmonidae > Oncorhynchus > Oncorhynchus mykiss. Next base: position 52,377,973 of record NC_048582.1, on the reverse strand, counting down.
TGCAAGAATTGATGGTGCCAACAAATGTTATAGTCATCATAAAAATGTTTTACTGTCATATACAAAAAATCTGCTCCTCCCTCGCCGGGGTTCGATCAACTTCACGTTTTTCGGCTTTGGCCCACCACCTGCAGTATGACTGACATCAGAGAAAAACTGCTGGTGTCCAACCAAATTTCGAATTTGCACCTTGTATATTTTACTACTGTAATTCTCAACACTAAGTTGAGACCCCGACTGAGTTTTATTGATCTGCAGGCCTACAAAAGGGGGGCCGTGGACCACGGTTCTATCTTACTCATAGAAGGCCTTAGCTCTCAGATATCAGCTTCATTAATCTCTCCATTAATCTACTCATCTCCTCATAGTGTCTGAAATGATAGATGGGTTAGAGATCTGATGCTCTGCCTCTGTCAGACTGACACTCGTCAACAAGGTGTTTCCAAGCCCTGTCATGGAACCCCCAGACGTGGCACATATCTTTCCATTCCAGAACTAGCACACCTGACTCATTGGATCAAGGGCTTCAAACAATGTTCAATCAACATTCACACTACCTGAACTCATCTGAGCTGATGTTTAGTTGCCATGGCGAGTGGCTTCAGCTGATTGGTAGTGAATGACAGGTGGGGGAGTTTGATAGGACAACAAGTCTAGGAAGGAGTTTTTGATTGGCCGGCCAAGTCTGGGTGTTTGGACAAACCCCATGGAGCACAGAGGCTGTGTGTGTGTGTGTGTGTGTGTGTGTGTGTGTGTGTGTGTGTGTGTGTGTGTGTGTGTGTGTGTGTGTGTGTGTGTGTGTGTGTGTGTGTGTGTGTGTGTGTGTGTGTGTGTGTGTGTGTGTGTGTGTGCGTGTGTGTGTGTGTGTGATTAAAACTTGTGTCCCGAGGTTAGGCTCCTTCCTGTCTCTGGCCAGATAGAACCTTAATTAATGAATACTGTTAATTAGAGAGAGAGGGGAAGGGAGACCGAGAGAGATGAAGGGAGGGCCAGTGAGAGAGAGAGGAAGGAAGGAAAGGAGGGAGAGACTGTGTTAAAGGACAAGGAGAGGGAGACAGGGGTCAAGATGACACTGAAGTAGTACACAGAAATGTGTTGGCCAAAAGATGAATGCAAAAAATTCGATTTTTTTGGGGTGAAACAGCTAATTTCCTACAATTCTCCAAATTTTACTGTAAAGCTCATTAAAACTGAAATATATGTGTGTTTATTGTGATAAAGGCACTGGATTATGAGTTGTCTTGTTTGCTAAATGAACAAATGAAGTAGGCAGTGACATGGTGCATATAGCCATAGAAGCACAGTGACATATGCAGACATAATAATGGATTAATGGGGGTGTGGCTTTCAGTTAGTAATTTTTTGCCACCCATCCCATGAGAGTGAATGTCATTCCAGTGCACTGCTTGCTATGAATTCTATCTGATAGTATTTGCATGTTTAGGTAAAAAGACAAATCAAATCAAAATCAAATCAAATCAAATTTCAAATCAAATTTTATTTGTCACATACACATGGTTAGCAGATGTTAGTGCGAGTGTAGCGAAATGCTTGTGCTTCTAGTTCCGACAATGCAGTAATAACCAACAAGTAATCTAGCTAACAATTCCAAAACTACTACCTTATAAGACACAAGTGTAAAGGGATAAAGAATATGTACATAAAGATATATGAATGAGTGATGGTACAGAGCGGCATAGGCAAGATACAGTAGATGGTATTTATTGAGTGCAGTATATACATATGAGATGAGTATGTAAACAAAGTGGCATAGTTAAAGTGGCTAGTGATACATGTATTACATAAGGATGCAGTAGACGATATACGAGTACAGTATATACATATACATATGAGATGAGTAATGTAGGGAACATTATATTAGGTAGCATTGTTTAAAGTGGCTAGTGATATATTTTACATCATTTCCCATCAATTCCCATTATTAAAGTGGCTGGAATTGAGTCAGTGTGTTGGCAGCAGCCACTCAATGTTAGTGGTGGCTGTTTAACAGTCTGATGGCCTTGAGATAGAAGCTGTTTTTCAGTCTCTCGGTCCCAGCTTTGATGCACCTGTACTGACCTCGCCTTCTGGATGATAGCGGGGTGAACAGGCAGTGGCTCGGGTGGTTGCTGTCCTTGATGATCTTTATGGCCTTCCTGTGACATCGGGTGGTGTAGGTGTCCTGGAGGGCAGGTAGTTTGCCCCCGGTGATGCGTTGTGCAGACCTCACTACCCTCTGGAGAGCCTTACGGTTGTGGGCGGAGCAGTTGCCGTACCAGGCGGTGATACAGCCCGACAGGATGCTCTCGATTGTGCATCTGTAGAAGTTTGTGAGTGCTTTTGGTGATAAGCCGAATTTCTTCAGCCTCCTGAGGTTGAAGAGGCGCTGCTGCGCCTTCTTCACGTGCTGTCTGTGTGGGTGGACCAATTCAGTTTGTCTGTGATGTGTACGCCGAGGAACTTAAAACTTACTACCCTCTCCACTACTGTTCCACCGATGTGGATAGGGGGGTGTTCCCTCTGCTGTTTCCTGAAGTCCACAATCATCTCCTTAGTTTTGTTGACGTTGAGTGTGAGGTTATTTTCCTGACACCACACTCCGAGGGCCCTCACCTCCTCCCTGTAGGCCGTCTCGTCGTCGTTGGTAATCAAGCCTACCACTGTTGTGTCGTCCGCAAACTTGATGATTGAGTTGGAGGCGTGCGTGGCCACGCAGTCGTGGGTGAACAGGGAGTACAGGAGAGGGCTCAGAACGCACCCTTGTGGGGCCCCAGTGTTGAGGATCAGCGGGGTGGAGATGTTGTTGCCTACCCTCACCACCTGGGGGCGGCCCGTCAGGAAGTCCAGTACCCAGTTGCACAGGGCGGGGTCGAGACCCAGGGTCTCGAGCTTCATGACGAGCTTGGAGGGCACTATGGTGTTAAATGCCGAGCTGTAGTCGATGAACAGCATTCTCACATAGGTATTCCTCTTGTCCAGATGGGTTAGGGCAGTGTGCAGTGTGGTTGAGATTGCATCGTCTGTGGACCTATTTGGGCGGTAAGCAAATTGGAGTGGGTCTAGGGTGTCAGGTAGGGTGGAGGTGATATGGTCCTTGACTAGTCTCTCAAAGCACTTCATGATGACGGAAGTGAGTGCTACGGGGCGGTAGTCGTTTAGCTCAGTTACCTTAGCTTTCTTGGGAACAGGAACAATGGTGGCCCTCTTGAAGCATGTGGGAACAACAGACTGGGATAGGGATTGATTGAATATGTCCGTAAACACACCAGCCAGCTGGTCTGCGCATGCTCTGAGGGCGCGGCTGGGGATGCCGTCTGGGCCTGCAGCCTTGCGAGGGTTGACACGTTTAAATGTTTTCCTCACGTCGGCTGCAGTGAAGGAGAGTCCGCATGTTTTAGTTGCGGGCAGTGTCAGTGGCCCTGTATTGTCCTCAAAGCGGGCAAAAAAGTTATTTAGTCTGCCTGGAAGCAAGACATCCTGGTCCGTGACGGTGCCGGTTCTCTTTTTGTAATCCGTGATTGACTGTAGACCCTGCCACATACCTCTTGTGTCTGAGCCGTTGAATTGAGATTCTACTTTGTCTCTATACTGACGCTTAGCTTGTTTGATTGCCTTGCGGAGGGAATAGTTACACTGTTTGTATTCGGTCATGTTTCCAGTCACCTTGCCCTGATTAAAAGCAGTGGTTCGCGCTTTCAGTTTCATGCGAATGCTGCCATCAATCCACGGTTTCTGGTTTGGGAATGTTTTAATCGTTGCTATGGGAACGACATCTTCAACGCACGTTCTAATGAACTCGCACACCGAATCAGCGTATTCGTCAATGTTGTCGTCTGACGCAATTCGGAACATATCCCAGTCCACGTGATGGAAGCAGTCTTGGAGTGTGGAATCAGATTGGTCGGACCAGCGTTGAACAGACCTCAGCGCGGGAGCTTCTTGTTTAAGTTTCTGTCTGTAGGCAGGGATCAACAAAATGGAGTCGTGGTCAGCTTTTCCGAAAGGAGGGCGGGGCAGGGCCTTATATGCGTCGCGGAAGTTGGAATAGCATGTCCCGTTTGTAAGTAAAGAGTATGAAAAAAACAATCTGATTGGGTGGGCCTGGCTCCCCAGTGGGTGCACATAGGGCATTGAAAGTTGTAAAATATCTATGGGTGTCTTTGTGTGTGTGTGTGTGTGTGTGTGTGTCCCAGTTTTGCCAGGAATGTAGATGTTGTTCCTTGTATGCAACCCCAAACTTCTCTTTCCCTTTCTCTCTCCCACTCTCTTTTTCTCCCCTTCATATAACCTCTGCGTTGCTCTCTCTCTCTCTCTTCTCCCCTTCATAACCTCTGTGTTGCTCTCTCTCTCTCTTCTCCCCTTCATAACCTCTGTGCTGCTCTCTCTATCTCTCTCTCTCTACTCCCTCTACCCCCACCCCCTCTGTCAAGTTGCTCTCTCTCTCTTCTCCCCTTCATAACCTCTGTGCTGCTCTCTCTATCTCTCTCTCTACTCCCTCTACCCCCACCCCCTCTGTCAAGTTGCTCTCTCTCTCTTCTCCCCTTCATAACCTCTGTGTTGCTCTCTCTATCTCTCTCTCTACTCCCTCTACCCCCACCCCCTCTGTCAAGTTGCTCTCTCTCCCTCTGTACTATAATCAGAGCCATATGTTGGAAAAGAAGGCTGGCTGACGATCAATGTTAGGGAAGCTACTCTAAAATCATAGTTTACCAAACTACCAATTACTTCACACTAGAAGAAGTTAAACTACACTAAAGCAACCCTTAAGAATTGTCATTTGTTTAAGTAGTTCACTACATCCAAGCTACTTGGGAAAAAATATAATATCTAAATCTGAAATGTCATAGACTACAAATTCCAAGAACAGATCACTCTGGGGTCAGGTGTTAACATAATGTGCAATTTATCTTAGCAGCCCAGCTAGCACCTAATGTTCTGAGAACCATATGTTTCTTAGTGGGAATGTCAGTACTACAGCATAACGTTTCCTTATGGTTCTATTTAAAGTAGTTCTCAAATTGTTCAGAGAACGTTAAGAAACTACGTTCTTCTGTGGGAATGTCAAACGTTCAGAAACAACATTCTGTGGGGATTTCAGTAATTCAACATAACGTTTTCTGGTTACCTTAGCCATGTTCTCAGAACATTAACAACACTTTCCATAAAAACCACAAGAAAAACATTAGTAACGTTCTAAGAATGTTATTTAAAAACACAAACATTCTGTTCTCAGCATCTACAAAAACATTTTAAAAAATGCAGGAATAGAGTGAAACAGAGAGTGACACTTTTCCCCTTTTTGTATTCAAAGAATGTCCTAAGAATGTTATTTAAAAACACATACATTCTGTTCTCAGCATCTACAAACCGCTTTTCTTCTTCTTCTGTGGGGTTTAACGGTGATTGGCATGCAATATTAATGATGCACTACTGCCACCAACTGGACTGGAGTTGGTGGCGATAATGCACCATTAATATTGGATGCCAACCACCGTTTAACCCCACCAAACAAGAAGAAAAGTGTTTTGTAGATGCTGAGAACAGAATGTATGTGTTTTTAAATAACATTCTTAGGACATTCTTTGAATACAAAAAGGGGAAAAGAGAGAGAATTATCCTGCCACCTTAACATTACACTCATTAAAACCCACCATCCCATTCCACTATTTTGACCCCATCTAATCCTACACCAGGCTGATGGCCCTGATGGCCCCGTAACTCTTCTGCAATAAAATCTCGTAATCCCAAGTACTTCTCTGCACCTGCCACCACAACACTATTTTCGGTGACTTTGATTCCTGCAGTACAGTTGATAACCATGACAATGAATGCTACAAAGCCAACATTACTGAAGCACATTTCATTTGTAGGCCTATCACTCTGTACTGACAAAAGTCTCCTACTCACCAGGAGCCTCTTAGGATCCCTCACACTTGACCCATCTTCTTCTACTTTCCTCACTGCCTCAGCATACGACACCTTCTGTACAACTGTCACCCTGGCAACCTCAACCTGCCTCTCGCACCGGACACTTCTGATCCCCAGCAACATGGGCATCCCTACAGTTAACACATACCGCTTCTTTCACCGATACTACGCATTCCTTTGTCCCATGCCCTCTTGCACACTTCTCAAATCTAGGAGTTGCCTTCCTACACACTGCTGCGGCATGACCGTGAGCTTGGCACCTGAAAACACATAATGAGTTTGGCACAAAAGCTCGTACAGGATAACTGATATTTCATAACATTACTTTGTCGGGTAACGACTCAACATCAAAACTCAAAAGGACAGAGAGTGATTCTACTGTTTCACCACGCTTGCCAACGGGTTTGTGTAGCACCAAATGGCGGGCGTCACAGACACCTGGAATCTTCAACTTCAGTTGATCCACCTGCACCATTACCACTACCCCAGTAATCACCTCAAGTAACAGGTCTTGTCCTCTTCCACGTAATGCGGACTGCCTGCTCCCTCTGGGCGGAAGAAACACCAAAAGAAAACCCAACATAAATCCACTTCGGGTTATCTTCACCGATTCAACAGTACCCAAATAATTTTTCACCAAACCTGACACTACTTATGGGACAGCCAAAAGGCAGGGGTCCACTTTCTCCAAAGATTTCATTCCTACTGGACCAGATTCATCTTTATCATGACCATTGAGATCTTCACCACACTTGCCACTTCAGATAATTCATCCTCATTCTCTTCCTTTACAAAGAAAGGGGATACCTAGTCAGTTGCACAACTGATTGCATTCAACCGAAATATGTCTTCCGCATTAAGCCCAACCCCTCTGAATCAGCTCGGTCTGGAGTATAGCTCATTCTGGTTGTACTTGACACCAATCTTCCTCAACATACTTTTTCCCTCGTTGCTATCTTCATCGGATTCAAACTTATTATCTGCTTTCTACACTCTTCTTATGCTGTTCTTCTTTTTCTGTGGGGTAACTCTCCTCATTGACCTCAAGCCTGGAAATATACAGTGCATTCAGAAAGTCTTCAGACCCCTTGACTTTTTTACATTTTGTTACAATTCAGCCTTATTCTAAAATGGATTAAATAATGTTCCCACTTCATTTAACTAGGCAAGACAGTTAAGAACAAATTCTTATTTCAATGACGGCCTAGGAACAGTGGTTAACTGCCTTGTTGAGGGGCAGAACAACAGATTTTTACCTTGTCAGCTTTCGGTTACTGGCCCAATGCTCTAACCACTAGGCTACCTGCTGCCCCTCATCAATCTACACAAAATACCCCATAATGACAAAGTGAAAACAGTTTTTTGTATTTGTAATAAACACATTTATTACAAATAAAAAACAGATACCTTATTCACATAAGTATTCAGACCCTTTGCTATGAGACTCGAAATTGAGCTCAGCTGCATCCTGTTTTCATTGATCATCCTTGAGATGTTTCTACAACTTGATTGGAGTCCACCTGTGGTAAATTCAATTGATTGGACATGATTTGGAAAGGAACAAACCAGCCTATATAAGGTCCCAAAGATGACAGTGCATGTCAAAAAACAACAAGCCATGAGGTCGAAGGAATTGTCTGTAGAGACAGGATTGTGTCGAGGCACAGATCTGGGGAAAGACACCAAAACATTTATGCAGCAATGAATGTCCCCAAGAACACAGTGGCCTCCATCATTCTTAAATGGAGGACTCTTTCTAGAGCTGTCCGCCCGGTCAAACTGAGCAATCGGGGGAGAAGGGCCTTTGTCAGGGAGGTAACCAAGAATCCGATGGTCACTCTGACAGAGTCTCTCTGTGGAGATGGGAGAACCTTCCAAAAGGACAACCATCTCTGCAGCACTCCACCAATCAGGCCTTTATGATAGAGTGGCCAGACAGAAGCCACTCCTCAGTAAAAGGCACATGACAGCCCACTTAGAGATGGCCAAAAGGCACATAAATGACTCTCAGACCATGAGAAACAAGATTCTCTGGTCTGATGAAACCAAGACTGAACTCTTTGCCTGAATGCCAAGCGTCATGTCTGGAGGAAACCTGGCACCATCCATATATGGGGCGGCAGGTAGCCTAGTGGTTAGAGCGTTGGGCCAGTAACCGAAAGGTTTCTAGATCGAATCCCTAAGCTGACTAGGTGAAAATCTGTCATTCTGCCCCTGAACAAGGCAGTTAACCCACTACAAGGCAGTTAACCCAAGGCTGTCATTGTAAATAAGAGTTTGTCCTTAACTGACTTGCCTAGTTATATAAAGGTAAAATAAAAAAATCCCTACAGGGAAGCATGGTGGTGGCAGCATCATGCTGTGGGGATGTTTTTCAGCGGCAGGGACTGGGAGACTAGTCAGGATCAAGGGAAAATGAACGGCGCAAATTACAGAGAGATCCTTGATGAAAACATGCTCGGGACCCTAGACTGGGGCGAAGGCTCACCTTCCAACAGGACAACGACCCTAAGCACAGAGATGAAGACAATGCAGGAGTGGCTTCGGGACAAGTCGCTGAATGTCCTTGAGTGGTCCAGCCAGAGCGCAGACTTAAACCCGATCTAACATTTCTGAAAATAGCTGTGCAACGATGCTCCCCATCCAACCTGAGAGTATCTGCAGAGAAAAATGGGAGAATTGGGGAAAAAAACATTTTAGAATAATGTGGAAAAGGTGAAAAATGCCCTGTATATACTGAACAGAAATATAAACGCAACATGCAACAATTTAAAATGATTTTACTCATATAAGGAAATCAGTCAATTGAAATAAATTAATTAGGCCCTAATCTATGGATTTCAAAATGACTGTGCAGGGGCGCAGCCATGGGTGGGCCTGGGAGGGCATAGGCCCACCCACTGGGGAGCCAGGCCCTGACAATTAGAATGAGTTGTTCCCCACAAAAGGGCTTTTTACAGACAGAAAATCTTCTCAGTTTCACTAGCTGTCCAAGTGGCTGGTCTCAGACGATCCCGCAGGTGAAGAAGCTGGATGTGGAGGTCCTGGGCTGGTGTGGTTACACATGGTCTGAGGTTGTGAGGCCGTTTGGACGTACTGCCAAATTCTCTAAAACGTCGTTGGAGGCGTGTAGAGAAATTAGTGTAGAGAAATTAATGTAGAGAAATTAACATAAAATTCTTTGACAACAGCTCTCGTGGACATTCTTGCAGACAGCATGCCAATTGTGCACTCCCTCAAAACTTGAGACATCTGTGGGATTGTGTTGTGTGACAAAACTGCACATTTTAGAGTGGCCTTTTATCGTCAGCTTCTTGATATGCCACACCTGTCAGGTGGATGGATTATCTTGGCGAATGAGAAATGCTCACTAACAGGGATATTTACAAATTTGTGCACAAAATATGAGAGAAATAAGCCTTTTGACCATATGAAAAAAATCTGGGATCTTTTATTTCAGCTCATGAAACATGGGACCAACACTTTACATGTTGTGTTTATATTTTTGTTCAGTATACATTAGGATCCATTTCGCTTTTACTGTCGGACTCCATGTTCCCATGTTTTTCCGACAGTTTCATCCCTCCCTCCATGATCAATATTTACAGGTCCCTGAGATAAATGTTCACGCTGAGCCATAGACGTCTTCTTCCAAACTTAAATTATAGCTTTCTTTATTCAACCATTATCAACAGCAGTCCATCCAGTATTCCCCTCACTCTTCCTCCCTCCGTTGCTGGCGTCATCGTCTTCAAACTCGTAACCCACATCCTTCCATCTCTTCATTGACCCAAAGCCTGGAAAAATAAGTGAGACACCTTATTTATTTATTTATTTTACCCCTCTGGTAGTTACAATCGCTGGAACTCCCGTACAGACTCGGGAGAGTCGAAGGTCGAGAACACAACCCAGCCAAGCCACACTGCTTCTTGACACAATCCCACTTAACTCGGAAGCCAGACGCACCAGAGGAAACACCATGCACCTGGCGACCATGTCAGCGTGCATTGCACCCGGCCCCCACAGGAGTCGCTAGTGCACGATAGGACAAGAACATCCTTGCCGGCGAAACCCTCCCCTAACCCAGACGACGCTGAGCCAATTGTGCGCCACCCCATGGGTCTCCTGGTAGCGGCCAGCTGTGACAGAGCCTGGACTCGAACCAGGATCTCTAGTGGCACAGCTAGCACTGCGATGCAGTGCCTTAGACCACTGCTCCATTCGGGAGGCCCAAGTCTGACACCTTGTTCCCTCAACTTCCCATCGTCATCTTCGAGAGCATGCTCTCTGTAGCTCTACAACAAAACTCTCTCCATCTTCGATCTTGTTAAGTGTGTTCAGGTGTTTTGGCCACGCCCACTAATTGGCCACACCTGATCTTAATGAGTGCTAGTTTCCTTTGAAATGGAGTCTGTTTGAATAGACTAAAAGGACAGCTTTGTATGAGTTAAGAAAACATGGCACGCTAACTCCATCCTGGTGCTATTGAATTCCATGGATAGAGAACAGAAGATCAATCAGCCTTTGCGGCTGCTATTGAATCTCATCAGCCTGCCAGGAATAGAGTGCACCCAGTCTTGATCATACAGTGCCTTCGAAAGTATTCGGCCCCCTTGAACTTTGCGACCTTTTGCCACATTTCAGGCTTCAAACATAAAGATATAAAACTGTATTTTTTTGTGAAGAATCAACAACAAGTGGGACACAATCATGAAGTGGAACGACATTTATTGGATATTTCAAACTTTTTTAACAAATCAAAAGTTAATACTTTGTAGCGCCACCTTTTGCTGCGATTACAGCTGTAAGTCGCTTGGGGTATGTCTCTATCAGTTTTGCACATCGAGAGACTGACATTTTTTCCCATTCCTCCTTGCAAAACAGCTCGAGCTCAGTGAAGTTGGATGGAGAGCATTTGTGAACAGCAGTTTTCAGTTCTTTCCACAGATTCTCGATTGGATTCAGGTCTGGACTTTGACTTGGCCATTCTAACACCTGGATATGTTTATTTTTGAACCATTCCATTGTAGATTTTGCTTTATGTTTTGGATCATTGTCTTGTTGGAAGACAATTCTCCGTCCCAGTCTCAGGTCTTTTGCAGACTCCATCAGGTTTTCTTCCAGAATGGTCCTGTATTTGGCTCCATCCATCTTCCCATCAATTTTAACCATCTTCCCTGTCCCTGCTGAAGAAAAGCAGGCCCAAACCATGATGCTGCCACCACCATGTTTGACAGTGGGGATGGTGTGTTCAGCTGTGTTGCTTTTATGCCAAACATAACGTTTTGCATTGTTGCCAAAAAGTTCAATTTTGGTTTAATCTGACCAGAGCACCTTCTTCCACATGTTTGGTGTGTCTCCCAGGTGGCTTGTGGCAAACATTAAACTACACTTTTTATGGATATCTTTAAGAAATGTCTTTCTTCTTGCCACTCTTCCATAAAGGCCAGATTTGTGCAATATACGACTGATTGTTGTCCTATGGACAGAGTCTCCCACCTCAGCTGTAGATCTCTGCAGTTCATCCAGAGTGATCATGGGCCTCTTGGCTGCATCTCTGATCAGTCTTCTCCTTGTATGAGCTGAAAGTTTAGAGGGACGGCCAGGTCTTGGTAGATTTGCAGTGTTCTGATACTCCTTCCATTTCAATATTATCGCTTGCACAGTGCTCCTTGGGATGTTTAAAGCTTGGGAAATCTTTTTGTATCCAAATCCGGCTTTAAACTTCTTCACAACAGTATCTCGGACCTGCCTGGTGTGTTCCTTGTTCTTCATGATGCTCTCTGCGCTTTTAACGGACCTCTGAGACTATCACAGTGCAGGTGCATTTATACGGAGACTTGATTACACACAGGTGGATTGTATTTATCATCATTAGTCATTTAGGTCAACATTGGATCATTCAGAGATCCTCACTGAACTTCTGGAGAGAGTTTGCTGCACTGAAAGTAAAGGGGCTGAATAATTTTGCACGCCCAATTTTTCAGTTTTTGATTTGTTACAAAAGTTTGAAATATCCAATAAATGTCGTTCCACTTCATGATTGTGTCCCACTTGTTGTTGATTCTTCACAAAAAAATACAGTTTTATATCTTTATGTTTGAAGCCTGAAATGTGGCAAAAGGTCGCAAAGTTCAAGGGGGCCGAATACTTTCGCAAGGCACTGTATGTGATTCGTTTCAGGAAACTAGGCGTATGTCGCAGGTCACTATTTCACAAGAGGGCCATTTGAACGTTAACTTTTATTTTTTATTTATTTAAAGTTGTACAATGTTTTTTGGCAGAAATTCCTTCAAGAACATGCAAACTTTCATGTGCCTTAATACTTGTATGCCATCTGTAAATATGAATACAATTATGAGCCTAGTTGGTTTAGCCACAGAAAAAGAAAGCAACCTTCCCACTAGCCATGATTGGCTGAGATAATGAGTGGGCTGGACATGTCGAGAGATGAGTTCAGATTGGTCTGCCATACAGCACGTTTCTATCTATTTGGTCAGTATGTGTAGGTGATCCTGTCTAACGCTGCTTTTTTAAATGTATTGCGTAGTAGAACTGAATAAGTTTTGTCCTCCATGTCAGCGTGCATTGCACCCGGCCCGCCACAGGAGTCGCTAGTGCATGATAGGACAAGAACATCCTTGCCGGCGAAACCCTCCCCTAAACCCAGACGACGCTGGGCCAATTGTGCGCCACCCCATGGGTCTCCTGGTAGCGGCCGGCTGTGACAGAGCCTGGACTCAAACTATCTTCACTTTCTGAAGGACCTAGTTTTGAAATCAGTGGAATTAGAGTATGATAGGTGAGGGGATGAAGAAAACACCTGTCTCTGGATTACATCTTCAAACTAAGGGCAACCATGGCATCCATGACAGGGAGAAGCATCCACCAATGATGTATACAGGTAAGATAGTCTAGCTAGCTACATTTTCAGATATTAAACGTTTCTAATTTTGACAGAAAGTTGTTTTCATTTCAAGTTAAAGTGTACTGTTAGCTAGCCAGCTAACAAGCTAGCCAGCTAACGTTAGCTAGTTAATGTTACGTGTATGATCTTATTATTTGTATCTCAGAGCCAATTGCTTTGCTAGATATAGCTTAATGTTAGCTAGATAACATTGAACCTGGTTGGTTAGCTACCTGCAGATTCATGCAGGGTTATAACATCATGAGTTGGGATTATGGTTCATTGTTTAGCTAGCTAGCTACATGCAAGTAACCATTTCAATAGAATGTCACTGCGAAAACTGTTGATCGACGTAGCTGGTAAATTCGCTCTGGCTATCTACTCCGAATTCAGGGCTTGAAAACTATTACGGATTACAAAGGGAAACCCAGACACAAGCTGCCCAGTGACGCGAGCCTACCAGATGAGCTAAATTCCTTTTATGCTCGCTTAGAGGCAGGCAACACTGAAGCATGCACGAGAGCACCAGCTGTTCTGGATGACTGTGTGATTACGCTCTCGGTGGCCGAGAACAAAACAGGTCAACATTCACAAAGCTGCTGGGCCAGACGGATTACCAGGACTTGTAATCAAAGCATGTGCAGACCAACTGTCGTCTTCACTGAAATTTTCAACCTCTCCATGACCGATTCTGTAATAATACCCAAGGAAGTGAAGGTAACATGCCTAAATGATTACCGCCCTGTGGCACTCACGTTGGTAGCCATGAAGTGCTTTGAAAGGCTGGTCATGGCTCATATCAACAGCATCCTCCCAGACACCCTAGACCAACTCCAATTCGCATACCACTCTCAACAGATCCATAGATGACACAATCTCAATCGCACTGCACACTGCCCTTTCTCATCTGGACAAAAGAAACACCTATGTGAGAATGCTGTTCATTGACTACAGCTCAGCGTTCAACACCATAGTGCCCACAAAGCTCATCAATAAGCGAAGGACTCTGGAACTAAACACCTCCCTCTGCAACTGGATCCTGGACTTCCTGACGGGCCGCCCCCAGGTGGTAAGAGTAGGAACAATACTTCTGCCACGCTGATCCTTAACACTGGGGCCCCTCAGGGGTGTGTACTTAGTCCCTTCCTGTATTCCCTGTTCACCCACGACTGCGTGGCCAAACACGACTCCAACACCATCATTAAGTTTTCTGACGACACAACAGTGGTAGGCCTCCTCTCCGACAACGATGAGACGGCCTATAGGGAGGAGCTCAGAGAACTGACAGTGTGGTGCCAGGACAACAACCTCTCCCTCAATGTGAGCAAGACAAGGAGCTGATCGTGGACTACAGGAAAAGGTGGGCCGAACAGGCCCCCATTAACATCGACAGGGCTATAGTGGAGTGGGTCGAGAGTTTCAAGTTCCTTGGTGTCCCCATCACCAGCGAACTATCATGGTCCAAACATGCCAAGACAGTCGTGAAGAGGGCATTACAAAACCTTTTCGCCCTCAGGAGATTGAAAATATTTGGCATGGGTCCCCAGATCCTCAAAGGGTTCTACAGCTGCACCATCGAGAGCATCCTGACCGGTTGCATCACCGCCTGGTATGGCAACTGCTCGGCATCTGACCATAAGGCGCTACAGAGGGTAGTGTGACCGGCCCAGTACATTACTGGGGCCAAGCTTCCTGCCATCCAGGACCTATACAATAGGCGGTGCCAGAGGAAAGCCCATTAAATTGTCAGAGAAAAAATGTCACCCAAGTTATAAACTGTTTTCTCTGCTACCGCACTGCAAGCGGTACCGGAGCGCTAAGTCTAGGACGAAAAGGCTTCTCAACAGCTTCTACCCCCAAGCCATAAGACTACTGAACAATTAATAAAATCGCCACCGGACAATTTACATTGACCCTCCCCCCAACATTTTTCAACACTGCTGCTACTCGCTGTGTATTATCTATGCATAGTCACTTCACTCCCACCTACATGTACAAACTAACCTGTACCCCTGCACACTAATTCGCTACCAGGGCCCTCTGTATATAGCCTCGTTATTGTTATTCTTATTGTGATACCTTTCATTATTACTTTTTATTTTAGTCTACTTGGTCAATATTTTCTTAACTCTTCACTAAGTGCACTGTTGGTTAAGGGCTTGTAAGTAAGAATTTCACGGTAGAGTCTACACTTGTAGTTTTCGGCGCATGTGACAAATAAAGTTTGATTTGATTTGACAAGTTTATAAATTTTTAAAGCAGAATTACTTTCCCATTGTTCCTCAAATGCAGTGCATGATATACCATTTTGTAGCTCTGTGTCTCTGCTTTCATCCAATGTAAAAAACACAATTTCAAATTTTGCTACATAAGACCGAATCAAGGTGGTCGGTCAAATATACATAATGCTAATCTGCCTGCAAGGAGTTTGACCCATGAAACAGCCAAAAGGGCAGAATCCTGATTTATCAGCCTCTGAGGTTGCTACTGTATCTGATCAGCCTGTCAGGAATGGAGCTCACCCACTTTGTACTTTTAAATATTATCCATAAAACATGGTGTCCCTTACAATTATACACATACTGTATCAGTTAAGCAAGCTAGGTAACAAGATAGATTACAAGCTCACTAGCTAACAAAACTACCTAGCTAGCTTACCCAACCACAAGACTAGTCAAGTTAGTTGTGTTGTTGTTTGAATGCGATTGGCTGTGGTCTTGGGGGTGGCACACAGCCTGGGAGACAGGGCTGCCTGTCAGCCATCGTTCATGGCTTAAATGCCCCACAAGGGTTTAGATGCCCCAAGAGCTCTTAGCTCAAGGTGAGGGACATTTAGCTTGCTAACATTCTAACTTATCAACTGATAATGAGCTCCAAACACAAATGAAAGCATGATGTTAGCATGAAATGTACCATCCTTTAGTGTAGCGATCCATAAAAACTTATGCGCTGCCGTCTCAGCCATACTGTCAATCTGTCATCAATACGTCCACTCCTATTTGTAGTTTATCTTGTGATCTCGACAAAACAACTTTTGTTATGTCGTGATAATGAGATAAATAAGTTGTGATCTCGACATAACGTGGGAATAATTGTTTCATTCATTCCTCTCTGGACTTCCGTACGCTGACGCCGTGCCACAATAAAAAAAGATGTGTTTGGATGATGAAGCAAATTCATTTAATGTGTCCTGTGCTTCGAGTTCAAAACAGTTAACCTAAGCTAGCAGTGTTATTAAAAGTCCTTTTGAAACGTGTTTTTTAAACGCTCTGTTTTACCGGTCAGGAAACGTATGGCTTCGTTCCCAGAACCAATGAGAAACCAAAAACAGACGTTCCCCAAAACTTCCAAGATACCAAATGTGCTAACTTGGAGGTTTGAAATAAAAAATATGAAATAAATAGCCTTTTTCACTCATATATTCTTATCTTTTTTGCAAAACAAGTAGTGTGTAGAGTCGTTCCAGTTGTTAGCTGCACCACTACATGGCAAAAAGTACTTTTGAAACATATAACTTATATTATATATAAGAACTACTAAGATTTTTATTTAGTTCAACCACCACCAAGCTACAAAAAAATGTATTTTAATTACTAGTTGAACTACATGTAGTTCACTACTCCCCAACACTGCTGACAATGGAAATGATTGTGTGAATGTGGTTTTTAAGATACCATTCCACTCTCATTTGGCTTTTCATTTTTTTCACAAGGTCTTACTGTGTTTCTTTTGTATACATCCCTCCATCTCTCCCTCTCCACCAAACATAATCTGACTTCTATTCATCATTTCTCTGCCTCCCTCTGCTGGTTATTCACACATTTCTCTTTCCCTGTTTGGGACAGTAAAGTCACAATGTTTGTGTGTGTGTATGTGTGTGTAACCTTCTAGTCAAACATCACGGCTGTCCTGTTAATGGCTGTCCATCTCCCTCTTCCTCCTTTTCTCTCTCTCTCTGGCTCTCTCGCCCCCCCCCCCCCCCCCCCCCTTTGTGCTTTCTCTTTCTCTCTTCAGAAGTGATGGGCAGTCAAGAGCAGTAGCTGAGAAAGAGAGGAAAGTTTATAGTGTGTGCTAGAGACGGGTGTGTAGTATGTGTGCATGAACTG
Organism: Oncorhynchus mykiss; assembly: GCF_013265735.2. Classification (NCBI taxonomy): domain Eukaryota; kingdom Metazoa; phylum Chordata; class Actinopteri; order Salmoniformes; family Salmonidae; genus Oncorhynchus; species Oncorhynchus mykiss. Next base: position 52,361,032 of record NC_048582.1, on the reverse strand, counting down.
TACTGACATACTGCCGACCCAAAGAACCACAGCAGACAGACAGCCGGCCTGGATAAACTCTACCAGAATGGTAAATGACAGCACTGGGATGTTATGATGTGTCAATGTTCTATCAATGTTACTTCTTGGTAACAGTAGAGGAACACTTCACCCAAAAATGAAACTATCATACATCAAAGTTACTGATCTGTTACATTAAAGTATTTGTGGTCCAAACTATAGGCTCTATTCAATCTGGATCTCGCTGAAGCCTTACAGATTGCTCGATAAAAATGTAAAAGGTAATTTTCGATTGAGCAGACATATGCCGCCTGTACTGTGAATGCAGTCTCTGCTAACATTGCCTTTAAATTTCAGTCTCGCTGTAAAGCTAAACGTCTGAGATACGGATTGATTGGAGCCCTAAATCTGTTTACAAAACGATCCCAATCCTATATGAATGAGAATGATTGACACCAAATCCCAACTTCTCCCTCCCTAACATTACGTTAATTATCTGTTAGAATCTACTGTTCGGAGTGTGTTGATCTTATGTATCTCGCTCTCCTCAGGTACCCAACCCTTCAGGATATAGGTCTGTGACTTCAGAGGAACACACATAAACACAGACAAACAGAGAGAGGGAGAGAGCTCCCTAACCTCTCCGAAGAGGGTCACTGGGGCCCAACACTGACACTCTCACTTTGACATTATCATTGCTGTCGCCCTGGGTGGATGAGCCGCCTGTCTGGACGCCTGCGGTCGGGGGGAGGTGGGAGGGTGGGGTGCGACGGCAGGGCCGTAGTGGAGGAGCAGGGGTATGAGGGGTTTGAGGGGGAAAGGGCTGTAGGGGTACAGGAGGAGGTCACAGTGGAACCCAGCGCTGAGGCTGGAGCTCAGGAGACCCTTGAACTTTTACCCTCCCCCTCACCCCCCTCCCTGTCTAACGGTCTTCACCTGCACAGGAGGCCTGTCCTTGGAACACGCAGACGGAGGCAGACAGAGACACACACACTCAACGACGCTCCAACACACACACCTGGACAGACCTTCATAGGCATGCAGACACACAAGGACATCCAAATGCAGACACCCGCAGAGACGTGCATGGACGCTCACACACACACAAGTGCTCACAGACAAATGGATGCTCACACACACTTGGACTCTGCCGGTCCAGAGCAGCCCAGAACTGATTCATCACCAGAGACACACACCAGATCACCTCAGCGACAGGTCCTCCTGCCTCTCAATCATTCAGCCTGCACCAATCAGCAAGCTGCTTTCTCTCCCTGCAGCCCCGCTCCTTCACACTCTGCAAACAGAGACATGCCCCCGGCCATTAGCCCTGCCCCTAATATTAGTTCAATACCTCTAGATCTCTCTAAACCCTCAAGAGCTACTGGTCCAAATCCTCCAGGCCTTTCTCCTATCGGTCCAGCCTGTCCAGACCTTTCTATTATTGGTCCAGCCCTTGTAGACCCCTCCCCTGTACCTGTCGAAGGTGAGAGAAAGTATGCACTTCGTAGCTCCGGTCGACCTCGCTTCCCCTGCCAGCTACGCAAGTCTTCCCGCATCCGCCGATGCACTGAGGATGGAGAGAGGAGGGGAGGGAGGGAGAGCGAGAGGGAGGAGGAAGAGGAAGAGGAGAAAGAGAGGGTGAGTGTACATGTGAAGGTAGAGCGCCCCACAGTGGAGGAGTGTCTATCTGCAGCCTTCAAGCCTGCAGCCTCCAAGCCTGCAGCCTCCCCTGCACCAGTACCTGTAGCACCACTCCCCTCAACACACCCCTCATCACGCCCCTCCTCTCACTCCGCCCCCCGGCCATCGCCCAAACCCCAACAAAGAACTTCAACCAAACCCCAACCCAAATCTTCAACCAATGCCAAACCAAAATCCCAACCCAGACCATCGATGAAAGCCTCGCCCAAACCTTTGCCCAGATCAGCAACCAATCCCAGACCAGCAACCAATCCCTCGCCTCGTCCATTGACCAATACAGTGCCCCGGCCGGCAGTGAAGAAGGAGGAGCCTGGTGAACTAGATCCCCTTACCAAACGGAAACGCCGGTTTGTTGGTGTAAGTTCAAGTTCTATGATATTATTAATCACATAGCAGTCAAAAGAATCTTGTCATGTTGATTTGACATCACTTGACAACTAGATTTCACCCGGGAAATAATATTTGTTTGTTTGTATTTGTTCCCCAGGTGAGGCGTATCGTGGTGAAGGTAGCTCGTATCCCAGTCAACCTCAGCCGACGCCAGAAGAGCTACAAGATTTCCTCCATGGAGACAGTTGAGAAGGGCGGGGCAGGTGGTGATGGCAGGTTGGAGGGAGCCGAGGGGGGGACAGCGGTAGTTCGAGAGCCGACTGCGCTCCTCCGTATGAAGAACAACGGGAAGAGTGTGATGGTCATGTTCCCGCCTGGAGAACTTCCTGTGATCCTGAAACGTCGCCGTGGCCGACCTCCCAAACAGGTTGTACCTGGAACGCCGGATAAAACCACCGGTGGGAATGGCGAGCCCAAGAAACCTCGTCGGCGCCGGAGGGCCAAGCTCCCGTCTCCGCAACCGTCATACGTGAACGACACCAACGACGTGAAGACGGAGTACGGAGACGTTCTGTCCAAACTGGCATTCCTCAACCGCCAACCGCCGGCCACTGGCCGCTGCTCCCCACCACGCTGCTGGACACCCAGCGAACCGGACAGCTTTCACACGCCGTCCGACAACCCTGGGATCTCCGCCCTGCTCCACCGACTCACAGGGTTCAGACGCAGGGGAGGCAGGGGGGGAGGTGTTGGAGGCAGGGGAGGAGGAGCAGGGGGAGGAGCAGGAGGAGCCGGCGGAGAGGGCTTCAAGAGCTCCTTCAGTGACTTTTTTGAGACGATCGGGAAGAAAAGGAAAGTGGCTCTGTCAGAACCAGGGTTACTCAAGAAACGAGGGAAGGGTGGGGGAGGCAGAGGAGGAGGGGCTGCAGGGGGGGAGATGGGGGTTGGGGGTGAGGGGGGGAAGCCGGTTAAGAAACGACGCTCGCGCAAGAACGGGGTTCTAAAGGGGGAGGCAGGGGGGCAGCTGGAACAAGACTGGTTTAATGGGGGAGGTGTCTGGGGGGAGGAGGGGGGAGGCATGAGGGAGAGAGGGCCAGGAGGGTACCAGGTCTGTGGCTCCCCGAGGGGGGGCTTCCTGTCCTGTGAGGGGGGGAGAGGGAGTGCGTACGGCAGCCCTGGCGGAAGCAGAGGCGGTGGAGGTGGAGAGGAGGCGCAGGGTTTGTTCGCCGGATATTTCCGCTCCCTGCTGGACTCTGACAACTCCTCAGACCTCCTGGACATCTCCTCCCCTCGCCCTGACCCCAGGAAACCTCCTCCCACCCTGAGCTACGACTCTTCCAGCCCTGCCCGCGGACCAGGCCCTCGCTGGTCCCCAGCCTGCCCCAAACGCAGACCCAAAGGAGAGCCAAGGGAGAACCCAACCCTACATCATCCCTCTTCCAGACCTCCTTACAGTTATAACCTGTCCCAGAACTCCCCCACCTCCTCCTCGTTCCCCAAGTCCAACGCTCCCTCCCTCCCTCCGTCCCGCTCCCCCAGCTCCCCCCATCCCTCCTCCTCCTCCTACGGTCACTACACGCCTGGCTATTCCTCCTCCACTCCTGCAGGGGGCAGCGCAGTGCCACAAAGACCCGCAGACTGCAGCTTCGCAGCCTATGGGGCAGCCGGGCTGAGTAAGGCCTCCACGGCCACCCTCGTGGGCCAAGGTCAGATGGGATATTCCAGTTTTTCCAAGCGGGGCTATGGGGGCTACCTTGGGCAGGTTGGACCATCTTCTCCAGGAAGAGGGGGGTATATGGCCATGGCCAAGAACAGCCCTTTCCCCTCCCCATCTTCCCCAGAGGGATACAGACACTACCCCTCCAACCAGTGTAACTACAGGTAAGTAGCTTCAGGTAGGTCTAAATTACCTGGAACCACAAAATGTGGATTAGAGAACTCTACTACAATCCTACCCTAACCTCTTATAAGTGTGTATTGTGTTTGAGATACATTACGCTACATTGCAGGACTGCTCAGAACCCTGATCTACAAAATCACCTTGGGTTCCAAATAAGTACTTATGTCATCAAGGTTAGAGTTTCTGTGGTTTGCCTTGCTGAAACTGATCCTCTGCTGTGTGTGTGTATGTGTGTTTCAGGCCGGGCTATGGTGGCTACCCAGGAGGCTGCAGTGACCCAGGCCCCAGCGAGCCCAAAGACATCCTGGACATCTCCAACTACACCCCCCAGAAGGCCAAGCGACAACCCTTCCTCGAGAGTCTATCAGAGTCCTCATCTGACTCCTCCCACCTAGGGGTCACCGGGTCAGGAGGTGGGGTCAGTGGCGGAGGCTCGGGGTCAGGCTCCGGAGGTGGGGCTTATAGGCAGGGTGGAGGGAGGGAGTCTCTTCTTATTGGTGGAGAGGGAGGTCAAGGACAGTCCAGCCTATCAAGTTTGGAGAAGCTGATGATGGACTGGCATGAGAGTGCCTCAGGCCCCTCCTACAACTGGAGCCAGAATGTTCTCTTCCAGGGGCAGGGGAAGCCCAGCCGGGGGCGCAGGAAACGGAATGCTGCCGAGCCCCAAACGGAGAAGGAGGGGGGTGGCGGACCAGGAGCAGGACCAGGGACCACCCCAGACTCTCCCAACAGCCCGCCAAGCCAGACCCAGCCCTCCACCCCAACCCAGGGTTCTGGTGGAAAACGCAGTGGAATGGGGGGACGGCAGGCCAGGGGGGTAAGAGGAGGCAGAGGAGGGGGGCTGTCCCCGTCCCCTGGAGAGCGCCCCCCAGGGGGGAAGAAGGGTAAGGCTACTGGGGGTGGGGTTGGAGGTGGAGGGAGTGCTGCTCAGGGGGGGTTGTTCCAGGAAGGCCTTGACTACTACAGTGGAGACAGCAGCAGCCTCTCCCCCCTCCCTAACCCCACCTCACATCTCGGCTACCCCACCGAGCCCTGTGAGTACCCCTCCCCGTGCCCTTACTCTGCCCATCCCTCCACCCCGTCCTCAGAGGAGCACTACCCAGCCCTCTTCCCTGGCGAGGCTTCATCCTCCTCTCTCTCCCCTGGAATGACTTCCACATCCTCCTCCTTTCCTCCCAAACTATCCCCCGCTCCCCAGCCCTACCATCCCCCTCTCACCCCTGCTCCTCCCCCCGCCTCCTTCTCCCCCTCCTGCTCACCATCGCCACGGTTACTGCCACACTGTGGAACAGCGCTGAGCCCCCCCCATCGCAACCTGGCAACCGTTTCCAAGGACCACTTCCCCTCCCAGTACGATTCTCCCAGTTACTGTAGCTCCCCCTATTGGTACGGAGGGGCATCGCTCAGCAGCCCCCACGCTAACACACACACCGCTACACACACACATGCTAATGCACACGGCAACACACATGTACACGCTAATGTTAACCCTCACGCTAGCCCTAACAATCACCCTAACACTCACACTACCGCACACATCAACACACACACACACCCTAACAGCAACCCTCATGCAAACATGAGTCCACACGCACCTCAGACAAGCTTGAGCCCACACACACACCCTAACCCCAACACCAACCCGCACACACACACCAACCCCCACATCAATACACACCCGCACATCAACACACACCTTCATTCAAACCAGAACCAACATCCTCATCCACATCCACACCCCCACCCGAACACTTACCCCAACCCCCATCCCAACACCACACAACACTCCCACCCTAACCTCTCCCCACACACTCACCCCCACCCTAACCTCTCCCCCCACTCCCACACTCACCCCCTGCTTTATGAGGAGCGCCCCCCTCACAGCACCATGCCCACGCAACCTCACAAACGGGACCTGCCTCCCCACCTCAACTCAGGGCTGCGACCAGCCCCCCTGCAGCTCTCCCCGTACCCCTCCCCCCACCACAAGCCTCCCCTGGTGTCCTCGCCACATTCTGAGGACATGGGTTACCCCCCGTACCCCGGGATGCACCCCCGCTACCACCCACAGCCCCCGCCTCGAGGAGGAGGGGTGCTCTGTCAGCTACTAGACCCCCCCAGCGATGACAGCTTCAGTGTCACCAGCTTGTAGCTGCAGGTAATACACAAGAGGATCTACTCTCTCTCTACTGAAGGGTTAGACACAAGAGAACCTACTCCCTCTCTCTACAAAAGGGTTAGACACAAGATAACCTACTCCCTCTCTCTACTAAAGGGTTAGACACAAGATAACCTACTCCCTCTCTCTACTAAAGGGTTAGACACAAGAGGACCCACTCTCTCTCTATACTAAAGGGTTAGACACAAGAGAACCTACTCCCTCTCTCTACTAAAGGGTTAGACACAAGAGGACCCACTTTCTCTCTCTCTACTAAAGGGTTAGACACAAGAGGACCTACTCCCTCTCTTTACTAAAGGGTTAGACACAAGAGAACCTACTCTCTCTCTACTAAAGGGTTAGACACAAGAAGACCTACTCCCTCTCTCTACTAAAGGGTTAGACATAAGAGGATCTACTCTTTCTCTACTAACGGGTTAGACACAAGAGGACACACTCTCTCTACTAAAGGGTTAGACACAAGAGGATCTACTCTCTCTCTACTAAAGGGTTAGACACAAGAGGACCTACTCTCTCTCTATACTAAAGGGTTAGACACAAGAGGACCTACTCTCTCTCTTCTAAAGGGTTAGACACAAGAGGACACACTTTCTCTCTCTCTACTAAAGGGTTAGACACAAGAGGACCTACTCTGTCTCTCTACTAAAGGGTTAGACACAAGAGGACCTACTCTCTCTCTATACTAAAGGGTTAGACACAAGATAACCTACTCCATCTCTCTACTAAAGGGTTAGAGACAAGAGGACCCACTCTCTCTCTCTACTAAAGGGTTAGACACAAGAGAACCTACTCCCTCTCTCTACTAAAGGGTTAGACACAAGAAGACCCACTCTCTCTCTCTACTAAAGGGTTAGACACAAGAGGACCCACTCTCTCTCTCTACTAAAGGGTTAGACAGAACACCTAAAGACATTTATTAACATCGGTTTCATCCATTTAGCTATGTAAAGGTTTTACTGTCTTAACAATCACATCATAATTACGGTTTCTCTCTCCCTCTCTCTTTCTCTTTCAGGGGCATTAAATCTAAACTTTTTTCAGATTTGTAAACTTTTTTTAAGGAGAGACTTTCAGAGACAAGATGATGGATCAGAATTTATCTCCTAACTCTGGACAGTAGATCTTCAGTTCTCCAGCTATGACAATCAAAAGCCAACTGCAACACACACACAAAGGCGCACACAGACACACAGACACAGCTGGAAAGAGGGTGTGGCCTAGAGGAGCTGTGGGAGGAGTGACAGACGCTGAGGAACAGAGAGGCGGGGCCTAATGGAACAATTCTGCCCCCAACGCTAAACACACTAATCCCCTATCCCCGAAACCATACACCCTTTGCTCTGTGTGTGCTCTATGAGAGAAGTGGACTACAGCATCAGCTCTTGAATTACCAGCATCTGTACATAGACTCCAACTCCAACCACAGACCCATAACCTCACCACAACATTTAAACAGTTAAGACAACGTTACTAATGTTCCATCAGTGTTTTCTAACGTTCAGGCTTTTAGCCAGGACCACAGACCCACAACCCCACCCAGGGGCGGACTGGCAATCTGGCATTTTTGGCAAATTCCAGATGGGCTGGTCCATTTTAAGCTCAGTGGGCCTATCTAACTTTTTTCACGCAAAAAGATCACTATTTGGCTAATAATGGGTGCCTCGAGGGAAAAAAGGGGCCAGTGTGTGGGCCTTGAGGAAAGAAATGGGCCTATGTGTTAGAAATGCCAGGGCCAATTTCTGGTCCAAGTCCGTCCCTGACCACAGTGTGCTACAATAGCTCTACACAACGTTCCATCATCGTTTCTCTATTGTTCTGCCATGGTCTCTGCTCTGATGGAAGGACTCCAGCATGGAGACTCTACATCCTGTGTTTCACTGTTTTTACTAGGAGGGAAAGAGACCCGACACACACTCTGACCCCAAAGAGACTGACGTGTGTTTATTTGTGTGTGTAACCACGCGGATGGACTTCTGTATGTATGTATGTGTGTGTTTGGGGTCTAAAGGGGTAGAGCTCTACATCTGAAATGGTGGATGGATGAACAGGGCTTCTCTTCCTTCTTTTACGCTCTCCTTTTTTCCGTGGTCTTGTGTTGTTTGGTGGTTTTTGTGATGAACAGTTGTATATGTCTGTTAATGTCATGATGTATCTACAGTGCCAATATTTAAATACACTCTGATCTGGCCATTGGTAAACTGCCTGGACTCCTAATGCTTTATAGGGTGGGGGGAGGGATGTGTGTGTGTGTGTGAGCCCCTTGGTATTCAGCGTTGCTCATGCAGTGCAGGGAGCGAGTTTAGACAGGGACACGGCTGGGAGGGAAGGAGGCGGCGAGAGAGGGAGGGAGAGTGAAAGAAAGGGAGTTAAGAGAGTGGCACAGAGAGAGGAAGGGACAAGGGGAAATAGAAAGATGACAGGAAAACAGAAACTTGTTGGGATTGAGACTGGGGTGAAAGATGAGAAAGACTGGCTACATTGTTCATGAGTCCATAATCGGTCTAAAATTAATCCTGAGAGGGCCTTTAAACCCTGAGGGGCAGTCGCGCTTCCCCACCCACTGGATAGTCTGTGTGTATTGTGTGGTGTGTGTGTGTGTATTGTGTGTGTGTGTATTGTGTGTGTGTGTTGGTGTGGTGTGTGTGTGTGTGTATTGTGTGTTTGTGATGGGCTTTACTGTATTTGTATATTTGACCATGTTTACATATGAAGCAGTTTGTCAACAGGCTGACTGGACAGAGTGTTTGATGTTCCTCATCTGGTGATTGGATGGAAGTGAAGGGGGGGGGGGGGGGGTAGTCTATGGGACAACTAGGAGAGGGAGAGAGAGGGCGGGTGAGAAAGGAAGGAGGCAAGATAGAGGGAAAGAGAGTGGATGGGAGAGGGCAGGAGGGAGGGAGGGGGGGGTCACTGTTCAGTGTTAGGAAAGATTCCACAGTAAAGTAATTACACTGAGCCCCCGATTTTTCACTTTAAAATGTATATTCCAAACAAAATCCATTTCAAAGTAGATCAGAACATATGACTCTATGCACAATGGCTACTTTGAACTATTTATACAGTAATAAATAAAAAAAAGTATGCAAAAGCTGTGTAGATGCAACGTTTGTATCTTCCTGTAAATTTGTTTTTGTAAAATCCTCAGTGGAAATTGTTTAAAGTAGTCTTTATGCATAGAGTTGTATGGTTTTTTAAACTTTGAAATCAATGGGTTTTGTTTGGTATACATTTTTAAGTGAGGCTCAGTGTAATTCCGTTACCATGGCCCTGCTACTTTTCTATTCCGTAATTCCCATGAGACTTCACTTAGCTTGTTGATGAGAACGCCAATGGGCTAATAAAGGTCATATTTGGAGCTTGGTCTGTTTTTCTGTGAGAAACAGACTTCTAAAAATACCGTAATAGGCTAGATATCAACCAATCCGCCACTGACCCTGGAGCTCTGCGTCACCACTCTGCCCTCCGGCTGGTCACAGAGCAGGAGAAAGGGTCTGGAGCCTCCAGTTGAAAGTGGGCAGAACAAAGGAAAGCGGAGTTCTTGAAAGGCTAGCGACTGCTTCACGCTACTGTTTTTAACTCCCCACAGTTTCGCAGCAGCCATTCGGTCAGTTGACTCCCACGAGGCACCAGACCGGTCCAGTTGGGAAGGAGAACAAGGCACGAGATGCTCACCGGTTTCCCGGAGGAGGCATGTCAGCCGGTAGCGGTGTGCAGCGCGTGCTGCTGTTAATTATCCCGATGTTTCTACTCGCGCTACAGCTCCTGGTCGGGCTCCGGTTGCCGCGAGCAGACCACGCAGGTAGCCCCGGGTCCTTTAAGGACGGGGTCGCCTTCACGGTGATCAGCATAGAACCGGAGAGAAGGAGCGCGCGCCAAACGGGATCTTTGGAATTTTTACGGGATGAATCGGGAGCGAGCCGCGTGTACGAAGATGAAAACGAGATGCCCATTGGCGACCGGGTGAGAGCAAACTACGAGCGCGCAAACACACACAGTTGAGACGAGGACAAGATAGGGCAGACTGACCCCCGATCAGTGACAGTGGCAGCTGTCCTGCAGCTGTAGTGATCAGCTGCGTGTGTGTCAGTGGTCAGGGAGGAGCAGGTTTCAGCTGCTCGTTTTTGTTGGTATGTCAATAATACATCCCCATCTCTCCACTCACCCCCTCTTCTCCTTCCCTGTCAATCCCCCATCATCATCTCCTCTTTCATTTATGATTTTTCGCTTTGGTTCCCTAATTCTCTCCCCTCCTAAGGCTAGCTCCTAGTCAGTCTGGTGAGTCATCATCGACTCCTCTCCCTCCTCCTTCCTGGGTTGCCATGGTGACCACAGTGGTCTCTAGGGGTGAGGTGGGCTGTGTGCTTGTGTGGATATGTGTGTGTGTGTGTTAGTATGCCTCAGGCATGCATGTCACTAGCAGGGCTGGAGTCAGCCCTTGACCTGTCTGCACATCTCCCATACCTGAGGGGCCAACGCTCGCTCGTGCACACACATTCCTCTACACGACTTATTCTATGCTCTTTGATCTCCACTCCCACTGACACCTAAGTGGCCCCTCAACCTATGGAGTATGTGTGTGTTTCATTTACATTTGATTAATTTACAAATATTGAGCTGACATGTACAGACTAGCTGTGTTTGAATGTTCATACTGACCGTACTATTTGTGACATAAATTGATTATGTGGCATGCATAGTGGTCAGTATGGATAGTTAGTATGGCAAAAGTTCCCGGACGTTGTACTACATTCACCAAAATACGAAGTATACAAGCAGTGGACAATATTTCTGTGCTTTTTGGGTCCATAATGAAATTCTTCAGAAAATGGGCTTGGCTTCACAACATTTTTAGATTTAAAAAATGGCGGTAAAATATGCAGCAGGAGTCCGATGAGAGTGGATACAAATTCATTGCTTTAACTAATTATGACAAAGTGTTGAGCAATGTAATAAAGTAATGCGTTTTCAAATAAGTTAGGTTACACGTTATGTTGGCTGACAATTTGTTAGCTACGGTAGCCTTACCGTAGCATAGCATATCATTTCAGCCATTGCTTGTATGCAGCGATTTTATCATGTAAATCTTGGTGGGGCAAAGTCCCCCCAATTTTTTTAGATGCATGCCAGGAAAGCCATTACACAACACAATACATTTATTGCACTATGACGGTGACAAGCAGTGCCCACAAACTGTTAGGGCATACATAAAGCTGTCCCAACAGCAGGGCATACATAAAGCTGTCCCAACAGCAGAGCCTACATAAAGCTGTCCCAACAGCAGAGCCTACATAAAGCTGTCCCAACAGCAGAGCCTACATAAAGCTGTCCCAACAGCAGGGCATACATAAAGCTGTCCCAACAGCAGAGCCTACATAAAGCTGTCCCAACAGCAGGGCATACATAAAGCTGTCCCAACAGCAGGGCATACATAAAGCTGTCCCAACAGCAGAGCCTACATAAAGCTGTCCCAACAGCAGGGCATACATAAAGCTGTCCCAACAGCAGAGCCTACATAAAGCTGTCCCAACAGCAGGGCATACATAAAGCTGTCCCAACAGCAGGGCATACATAAAGCTGTCCCAACAGCAGAGCCTACATAAAGCTGTCCCAACAGCAGAGCCTACATAAAGCTGTCCCAACAGCAGAGCCTACATAAAGCTGTCCCAACAGCAGAGCCTACATAAAGCTGTCCCAACAGCAGAGCCTACATAAAGCTGTCCCAACAGCAGAGCCTACATAAAGCTGTCCCAACAGCAGGGCATACATAAAGCTGTCCCAACAGCAGAGCCTACATAAAGCTGTCCCAACAGCAGGGCATACATAAAGCTGTCCCAACAGCAGGGCATACATAAAGCTGTCCCAACAGCAGAGCCTACATAAAGCTGTCCCAACAGCAGGGCATACATAAAGCTGTCCCAACAGCAGGGCATACATAAAGCTGTCCCAACAGCAGGGCATACATAAAGCTGTCCCAACAGCAGAGCCTACATAAAGCTGTCCCAACAGCAGAGCCTACATAAAGCTGTCCCAACAGCAGGGCATACATAAAGCTGTCCCAACAGCAGGGCATACATAAAGCTGTCCCAACAGCAGGGCATACATAAAGCTGTCCCAACAGCAGAGCCTACATAAAGCTGTCCCAACAGCAGAGCCTACATAAAGCTGTCCCAACAGCAGAGCCTACATAAAGCTGTCCCAACAGCAGAGCCTACATAAAGCTGTCCCAACAGCAGGGCATACATAAAGCTGTCCCAACAGCAGAGCCTACATAAAGCTGTCCCAACAGCAGAGCCTACATAAAGCTGTCCCAACAGCAGAGCCTACATAAAGCTGTCCCAACAGCAGAGCCTACATAAAGCTGTCCCAACAGCAGAGCATACATAAAGCTGTCCCAACAGCAGAGCCTACATAAAGCTGTCCCAACAGCAGAGCCTACATAAAGCTGTCCCAACAGCAGAGCCTACATAAAGCTGTCCCAACAGCAGAGCCTACATAAAGCTGTCCCAACAGCAGAGCTTTCTTTTCAGCACTATGGAGTGAATCCTTACCACTGCTACACCTGGCTATCAGCAGAGCCTTGTCTAGCATTTAACCAGTTCATTCAGCCTAATTTACTGCCTTTTAAAAAACATAGCTGATATGGCTGACTTACTTAGGCAATCCGTAATTTCGATTAAGACATTAATGAGAGAGCTAGGACAGACGTAGTCAATATAACAATTTTTTCCAGACTTTTAAAATGTACAGCGACATAATTCATAACATGGGCCATTCTTACAGTATTATCCCTGTACACCAAGTCAGAACCGAAGGATAAATAAAGGGGGCATATAAGCAGACAATGAAAGCTCTTACAATATTTTAATTACATTTCTCTAAAACAAGCTATGAGCTACATGTGCACCACCAAGTCAGAACAGTAGGCTAAGTTATGAAGGGGAAAGGGACCAAATTATTAGGGTGAGGCACATGGGCTACTAACAGCTTACTACACAACACATTTAGTATTACTTTCTTAGCTAAAGTACACATATCTCCCTGGCATATTACATCACTTATGCAGCAGCAAACAAAACATTTTTGGACTCATGTTGTTGTCTTGAGCTCACTTGAACAGGAAGGTGGCGCGGCGGTCCTTCTTTTGTGCAACTTTTGTCATTAAACTTTGTCATCAAAGTCTGTCATTCTCTGGATTTATGGTGCTTTCAAGACAACTGGGAACTTGGAAAAAAACAAGGTTGAATCATGACGTTAGTGATCTTCAGTTCGGAGCTCTAGAAAGAGGCCAGAGTTCCCGACTTGGAATTCTGAGTTGGATGACCATTCAAAACGTATTTTCCCAGTCGGAGCTGAGATTTTTTCAGAGTTCCCAGTTGTTTTGAACTCACTAAAGTCTGAGATTTCCGAGTTTCCAGCTGTTTTGAACGCAGCAGAAGTCATGCTGGATTGACAGCATGGCCAGTGTGTTCAACCTTTTCTGGCCCATGGTGTTGCATGTGAATGTTTATCCTTTTAAGCTTGGAAAAGACACCCTAAAACCCAGACTTGAACCACACACACCCACCCACTCCACTGAATATCAGGCTAGTGATTGCTTTGTAATGCTTGCAGTTAGCCACCGATTCCTTCCAAACCACTCATTGTTGAATTTGCGATTTACATCTTGTTGTGTAATGTTTATGTTCAATGGCCGATGAGCACCTATATATTTTATCTAGAATTTCTCTTCATATGACAAGGATTGAAAAGGATTTGCCAGTAGATTGTCGACTTGATTCATGATGATGACTGCTTGTCTAGCTTGCTAGCTAAGATTTTGAAAGTATGATGTTGACATGATCAGTCCAATCAAAGCTACTGTAGATATAACGTGATTTGACATTTTATCTGTGCCCAATGACCTTGAGCCTTCTTGGATGGGCACTTCTAACGCAACTATGGCAGCACCCAAGGAGCTTGAATTTGAGCTCTCCCTGTGGATATTGCGGTGACGTAGGGTCCACATGAGTAACAGAACACTGAGCCAATCATGGTGCAACTAGAGAACATTACCAACCCCTGCACTCCGAATTTCTGCTGGCTGCCCCACCACCACAGAAGGCACTGACCTAGGCTGAAACACCTGCATTTTGGAGCTGCCTTAATAAAGCCACATTGCTTTGAGTAACTCAAAAATAAAACCATTTTTACATTGTTTGCAAACTCATATGTGGCACGTATTAATGTCAAAATAACATGCAAAACAGGCAAAAAATAAATCGTTTTCTTTTTTTAGCGAAACAGGTAGAGCTCAAAACAAGGGGGTGCTCTGCCCCACCTGCCCCGAATGATGGGTCACCACTGCTTGCTTGTATGTACCGGTATGTCAGTGGAGGTCTGTGCTGTTTTAAGATGGAGGGCAATGTTTTTTAAAATTTTTTTATGAGCATGGCCTTATTTCTATTACAGCATATTGGATGACTGTCATTCATATTCCATTCACCCAGCTCAATGTAGTAGTCTAAACCTATTGATGTTACATGATACTCAAATGTTCCCTAACATGAGGTTGCTACAAACTAGCCTATGAATGAAAGATTACAACGTAGGTGCACACAGGCCGAGTGAAAATGTTGTGACAGACAGTGACACAGCCTTGCCTGCATCTAGCTGATCTAGGGTGTAATCATTAGTTAATCATTAGTACACCAGTTGCAAACAAGAGTTTGTATTGGACAAATTCGGGTATGTTTGTCCCCATTTTGTTTAGTTCGCTTCAGTTTAAGAAATGTTTAACAGAATGAATAAACCCCTGGATACACATTAACACAATTGACATTTATAGCATCCACGTTGAATTTCTTCTCACATCTATGCACTCCTCTTCTCACCTTTTCCCTTTGTTTGTGGACTTCTACACAGTACATTTGAAAGTGTTAAATCAACACTATCAGCGAGTACATATGGTCCCACTCTACACAGAGTAAAAAGTACATTGATCCAAGTGTTACATTTCTAGTGTTGATTTAACACTGAGGAGTGCAAAAAGTTAACACTACACTGGCCGGTGTTGATCAAATGTAACACTAAGAGGTAATCAACACTGAGTGTTAGTGACACTCACTAGTGTTGATCTGGGGTGACTCCTCGAGTAAAAATGTGTTTACTCTATTCAGTGTTAATGTATTTACTCTTCCCCCATGTAAATTGAAATTATATTTTGGAAAAGCACTTGGAATTTCACAATAAACTCAAGCAAAGCTGTTTCAACATTCAAATATGTTTATTATGACCAAACCACAAGTCCCAGCCCTGGCTTAAACTGTTATCAAGTGACAGTAGAATGTAGTCAAAAGAATCCCTTGCTCCATATGACTTGAGCAAATGAAAAGGTTTGTGGAACATGTTATTTACATGAAATACTTTGCTTCAAAACTTTGAATGCATGCAAATGATCATCAAAACATAAGGTTTCAAGAGCTGACCCAACCTAAAAAACATTTTCCTCTTTCAGAATAGCCTTCATTTTGTAAAATAGTGGCATTTCAATGACTACTTCACCACATATGACCAAATCAAGACGATATTCTGTACCATGGGGCTTTACCCATTTAACTGACAAAACGTGTGTGCACTGAGACATTCAACTTGGCAGAAATCTCATGGCTTTCTTTCAGGTGATTGAGCCTTGACATCTTTCCTGGACCTATAGCTAGTCCATCCTGGATGAAGGTTTCTCAGTTATATGCCATGTCATTTGTGTTTCTTGATTAAGGTCATAGTGACATTCTTAAAACTCTTCAGTTGCTTTTTAAATAAATCATGTTTTGCCTCGTAGCGCATACACCACGAATGAAGAATGGGCCCGATGTTCCTTATACAACGACGATAATGTATCATGAAGTGGTGTTTCGGTAACAGATTTCTATCAGGAAACAAACACTTGAAAAGCCTATGATGTTCAGCAATTAAGTGCTTCAGATAGATAGTCATGCCGTCTGTTAGTATAAGAGAAAACACAATATTTACAATTTGTAGTAGTAACAGAAGCAGCTGCCAGTATTTATCATATTTCTGTACCAGATCACCAAATATCAATGGCAAATTACTGAGAAGACACCAAGATTGAATAGCATTTAGACCCAAATCATTGCTCCCATCATCCAATTTGAGTGCAGGTGGACGATAGCCATAGTTAAATGAATGAACTCTACCATACACATCTTTAGCAGTCACAAAGTTGGCTTATATATACTGTAACAAGTTTTACCTCAAATTGTGCAACTCCTAAAATGTCATGCATTATATCAACAGAAAAGCTGTCTGTAGTATTGAAGTACTGGAGAGAGATCAATAAGTAAGCATGCTTCACATCGTGTTGGGTTTGACTGAATAGTTTGACAATGGTCTGAGTTGCATGTGTTTTGTTCGTAAAGTCACTCTTGGGTCATCCTCAGAGAACACAGTTTGAAAATACACTTTCTCAGTGAGGCAAAAACAGCAACAATTAACGAGCACTAAATGATTCCACAAAACCGGAACTTCAATACCCTCAGTCTCAAGCACTTTCAAATCGCTAACTATTTGCTCAAGAATGGAATCAAATCCCTACGTTTTAAGGTCCTGGGTATGGAAGAGTGCACATACGTGAATATTTACCAAAATTGAATTAAACTTTGGGGTAAAATTTCTCAAAGTAAAGTATGTACCTCCCAACTTGTGAATTCACTTTTTTGATCCCAATGGATTAGCAGTGTCAGTCATCATAAATGCATTCAATTCAACTCTTTACTCTTTAGAAAAGAGAGGATGTCTCTTCATATATAGTCCAGCTTTCAAATCAAAGTAAACTCAATTTTAAAATTGTGCCCCGAGTTAAACATGCCACTTGTATTTGGGGTCTTCAAAATTAACTGCAATGTTTGGAGAATTGGAATGTAAGAAAATTGATCAGTTATGACCATTTGATCATAAGTTCCAGTAGTGTTGTTTCTTCTATTGTCAAATCTAACACCAAGGACTCTCCTGAAAATAATGCTGTATTTTTCTGACAATTTGTGACACACACATTGTCCGAAAAATACAGCATTATTTTCAGGATATTGAAAATCCTTTCACGTTGTTGAATTCAGTATCAAAACGAAGTGCTTATTTTATACAAAAATCCTTTTGAAGATATTATACATGTAAGAGCGGTCGCATTAGCTTGACCCTGTAGCTCTTGAACTGCTTCTTCCATGGAAGATACAAAACTATTTACAGTCTGACCTATACCTGCAGCTGTGCAATAGCAGACACACACATATCAAGTGTGTTCTTGTTAGATATTGGTACATGGTTACAACTAGAATTAGAAGGAAAATCAGCATTACTTGGCTAATTATCAACAGCTGTATTAGCATTCAAGTTAGCGTTTAACAAAATTTGACAGTCTCGGGATTGTGCCCTGTTCAAATGCTTCCTAAAGTCTGAAAATACACGACAACCAAATACACGACAACAATCTGCTTGACCACATTTTAGTCTAAGAGTTCTACCAGGGCACATTCCATGCATCAACTTGAGATGCCTTACGAGCAAGTTGGTACAAACAAAACATATCAGCATTAGTGCAGAGGTCTAGCTCTGAGCTCAGCAACCCTTGGAGTCTCCTTAACCTTCCCAATGTCTATGATGTACACAGTTGTCTGTATGAAGGTGTACATGTTGAGCAGCATTGTATTGTAAGCAGTACCAAAAACAAAGTGAGTCTTGAAAAGCTCATCGAAGCACCAAGGGAGCTCGTTGACTTGCAAGGCGCTCTTGTCCAGGATGATGATGTAAGCATGGATGCTGCTCTTCCTGGTCCCGACTGCAAGACGACATGGTTGGCGGCTCTGGTCAATCGCATCAAGGTGCTCCTGGATACTGGTTCCTGCCTGAAGACGACAAAAACGAACACCATCATTAGTTCATCATAACGGCTGCAGCACTGTCTAAGAATAAGAATGCCAATACAAACCTTTTGGAATATCACAAGATGCTGTTCAGCTTGAGATGCAGACATCTTGCCTGGTCTTTTGCAGCCTTGTGATGAAGGAGGAATCAAATGGAGCAGGAGAAGGATGGAGGAAAGGTCACCTTCCCATCCTAATCAAAGAGATCCTAAAATGGTAAATTCCATCATCAGTGACATTAACATTTCAGAGTTATTTGAAATATAAATGATAAATTATGATCATCTAACCGTAAGCATTAATGTCAGTTCCTTCATCAACTGCAGATTCTGCCATCTGGATCAGCTCCTGAAGTTCAGCTGCCTGAGTGGCCTTGCTTAGGGCCTTGCTTAGCATGATGATCTTTTGCTTGAATGTAGTTGGCCACCTCTCCAAAACCTTGGCTGATGTTCCCTCTCCAAACAGCAGCACAAAATCCTGTTCAATCTGAAACTAGACAAAAACATTCCACTTTAACCTGCAAATCAAGTTTGAGTAAATCACCAGCCTACACATTAATTGAACTACTATTACTGGCCAACCTGAATTGGCATCTAGAGATTAAACAGAATTTATACAACTTAAAACTCTTACCAAGTCTTACCAAGCCCTTCACATCCAGGAAGCGTGGAAATTCGGTTAGGATGGTGGAGCATTTTGTGGGTCATGTTCCTGTACTCAAAGGTCAATCTCATCTTCTGTTTCTTCATCAGAAGAATGCTTCATAAGAGAAATGGCCTCTCGGCACTGGTCTTCACTCAGGGTAGCCAAAGTGGATGGACTGGACTCCCTCTCAGCAGTTGGCCCTCCAGAGTATAGTTGAGTGGGCCGTTTCTCCGATGAAACCAAATTCCTCTGAATGGTTTTGATTCTATACGAGAGGTACCCTTCTCCACTATTAGGGTCGTAATAATGTTCCTTATGAAAATGGTTACTAATCTTGAAAGAAAAAACAAATAACCAAGTCCCATTTGCAGTCATAATGTATACTTGCATATCCATTTTCAGTGCAGGGATCCTTCAGGTATGGGAACGATGCCTTGTGCAAACGTTTCTCTCACACTACGCGGTGGTGATGTCCTGACAAGAATATAATGTTATGTTTAGGCGGCAATCAGAATCTCCACAAGCAGCATTGGTCCCCAGTCAGCTAAATATCAGGAGTGAATTTTGAATCGGTATCATGCCCATTGAATTTGATACAAGAGCAGTCTTCTACCAATAGCAGTGGATGGTCAGCAGTAGCCTAACCAATTATGTGACTGAGATACTGATACAGAAGTCATTTTTAACATTCAGCAGATATGGGAGCAAGTAACACTCAACCATTTTCATTATGAATCCTTCCTTTACACTCGACCATGAGTCTCTGTCATCGTCGAAACAAAATTGTTGATCATCTTTCGTCTGGTGCAGTCAGTCAGGCTTTTAGTTTTGGAGTATTCCTTGATGACAACCTCTCCACCTGGCTTTTTCTTCAGTATGCTCTCTATTAGCTGTAAAAAATCAAATTAAAAAATAAACGGCAGTGTGAAATCCATTTTATGCCAAGTTAATTGAAGAATGAATTACAAACGTACATTTTTTGCTTCGTCATCAGATCTTTGACACTTCACTCAAAATGATTGTATCAACCGACTCATGGTCTGAACCACCCATCACAGAACTGGCAGAGACAGGACTCATCAGGGAAGATAATGAAATACACAAAGACAACAATACAGGCATGTCAAATGTATGGTTATATTGAAAGTGATGCCACAGGTAACCAAAGACTTGAAAACCAGCACATACCTTTAGCATCATTGTTCAGTGTGAGCTTGAAAACACCCAGATCTGTCTTCCTTCTCAAACACATCCCCATCAACTTCAGTTCCAGACCCATCATACAGCTTTGTCTCTGATAAACTAGTAAGTGGGATCTCAAATTTCAGGAAAACTGTGACAAACATTAAGACAACAACCTACAATTAGAATTGCAATTGTAATGGTATGAGTAATCAGACTGACTGGTATGAAAACAATACATTTATTTCCAATCAAAAAGGTTTTCAAGTGTCAGGTTAATGATCTTGACATATTTTTGTTCACCATTGAATTTCACCCTGATCAGCATGACTAGGTCTGAAAGCAGTTAGGAGATAAGGCCAGCATGGATGAAAAGCATTACATTTGTATTTCAATCATGACACATGATATAAGGACGACTACAAACATTTTCACCAATACTCCTTTACTTAGCAATGATCATTTCAAAGTATATTTTGAAAATATTGGATCATGACCACAACCTACTTGAAGCAGGTCCCAAACTACAGCAAACAGACTATTCAACTCATATTCACTGTCCCAAAATATGGACATGGCCTAATTAGTCCAGTAAAATACACTCATAATTCCAGCTAGTCACTATATTATGTTGTCATGTTCTAGGAGCAGTCTTACAAGACTGCTAAAATGAACTGGTTGCAGAGCGAGTGCAAAACGCAGTTAGCTTGGTGCCGATGCAATGGCCACAATATTTAAAAGCATCACGCACAAATCGAAAATGTAGTTATTATTTGGCTAAATAAACAACTCACCTTAATCAGATTAGTCCTCAATATACACAGTTGAAGTCGGAAATTTACATACACCTTAGCCAAATACATTTAAACTCAGCTTTTCACAATTCCTGATATTTAATCCTAGTAAACATACCCTGTTTTAGGTCAGTTAGAATCACCACTTTATTTTAATAAATGTGAAATGTCAGAATAATAGTAGAGTGATTTATTTCAGCTTTTATTTCTTTCATCACATTCCCAGTGGGTCAGAAGTTTACATACACTCAATTAGTATTTGGTAGCATTGCTTTTAAACTGTTTAACTTGGGTCAAACGTTTTGGGTAGCCTTCCACAAGCTTCCCACAATAAGTTTGGTGAATTTTGGCCCATTCCTCCTGACAGCCGAGTCAGGTTTGTAGGCCTTCTTGCTCACACACTTTTTCAGTTCTGCCCACAAATTTGATATGGGATTGAGGTCAGGGTTTTGTGATGGCCACTCCAATACCTTGACTTTGTTGTCCTTAAGCCATTTTGCAATTATGGTTGGGGTCATTATCCATTTGGAAGACCCATTTGCGACCAAGCTTTAACTTCCTGGCTGATGTCTTGAGATGTTGCTTCAATATGTCCAAATAATTTTTCTTCCTCGTGATGCCATCTATTTTGTGAAATGCACCAGTCCCTCCTGCAGCAAGGCACCCCCACAACATGATGCTGCCACCCCCGTTCTTCATGGTTGGGATGGTGTTCTGCGGCTTGCAAGCCTCCCCCTTTTTCCTCTAAACATATCAATGGTCATTATGGCCAAACAGTTCTATTTTTGTTTCATCAGACCAGAGGACATTTCTCCAAAAAGTACAATCTTTGTCCCCATGTGCAGTTGCAAACCGTAGTATGGCTTTTTTATCGCAGTTTTGGAGCAGTGGCTTTTCCTTGCTGAGCGGCCTTTCAGGTTATGTCGATATAGGACTCGTTTTACTGTGGATATAGATACCTTTGTACCCGTTTCCTCCAGCAGCTTCACAAGGTCCTTTGCTGTTGTTCTGGGATTGATTTGCACTTTTCGCACCAAAGTACGTTCATCTCTAGGAGACAGAATGTGTCTTCTTCCTGAGCGGTATGACGGCTGCGTGGTCCCATGGTGTTTATACTTGCATACTATTGTTTGTACAGATGAACGTGGTACCTTCAGATGTTTGGAAATTGCTCCCAAGGATGAACCAGACTTGTGGAGATCTACAATTTTTTATCTGAGGTCTTGGCTGATTTAGTTAGATTTTCCCATGATGTCAAGCAAAAAGGCACTTATTTGAAGGTAGGCCTTGAAATACACCCACAGGTACGCCTCCAATTGACTCAAATTATGTCAATTAGCCTATCAGAAGCTTTTTAATAAGCCATTACATAATTTTCTGGAATTTTCCAAGCTGTTTAAAAGGCACAGTCAACTTAGTGAATGTAAACTTCTGACCCACTGGAATTGTGATACAGTGAATTATAAGTGAAATAATCTGTCTGTAAACAATTGTTGGAAAAATTATTTGCAAGAAATTTGTGGAGTGGTTGAAAAACAAGTTTCAATGACTCCAACCTAAGTGTATGTAAACTTCCGACTTCAACTGTACGTATTCAGACCCTTTGCTATGAGACTGGATATTGAGCTCAGGTGCATCCTATTTCTATTGATCATCCTTGAGATGTTTCTACAACTTGATTGGAGTCCACCTATGGTAAATTTAAATTGATTGGACATGATTTGGAAACGCACACACCGGTCTACATAAGGTCACACTGTTGACAGTGCATGTCTGAGCAAAAACCAAGCCATAAGGAATTGTCTGTTTTGTGAGGCACAGATCTAAGGAAGGGTACCAAAAAATGTTGGGAGCATTGAAGGTCCCCAAGAACACAGTGGTCTCCATCATTCTTAAATGGAAGAAGTTTGGAACCACCAAAATTCTTCCTAGAGCTGGCCAACTGGGCAAACGGAGCAATCAGGGGAGAAGGGCCTTGGTCAGGGAGGTGACCAAGAATCCGATGGTCATTCTGACAAAGCTCCAGAGTTCCTCTGTGGAGATGGGAGAACCTTCCAGAAGGACAACCATCTCTGCAGCACTCCACCAATCAGGGCTTTATGGTAGAGTGGCCAGACGGTAGCCATTCCTCAGTAAAAGGAACGACAGCCCGCTTTGAGTTTGCCAAAAGGCACCTAAAGGACTCTCAGACCATGAGAAACAAGATTCTCTGGTCTGATGAAACCAAGATTGAACTCTTTGCCGGAATGCCAAGTGTCACGTCTGCAGGAAACCTGGCACCGTCCCTACGGTGAAGCATGGTGGTGGCAGCATCATGCTGTAGGGATGTTTTTCAGTGGCAGGAACTGGGAGACTAGTCAGGATCAAGGGAAAGATGAATGAAGCAAAGTACAGAGAGATCCTTAATGAAAACCTGCTTCAGAGCACTCAGGACCTCAGACTGGAAGGTGAACCTTCGTCCCAACAGGACAACAACAGCCAAGACAACGCAGGAGTGGCTTCGGGACAAGTCTCTGAATGTCCTTGAGTGGCCCAGCCAGAGCCCGGACTTGAACCCGATCTCACATCTCTGGAGAGACCTGAAAATAGCTGTGCAGCGATGCTTCCCATCCAACCTGACAGAGCTTGAGAGCATCTGCAGAGAAGAATGGGAGTTAGAGGTGTGCCAAGCTTGTAGCGTCATACCCAAGAAAACTCGTAGCTGTAATCGCTACCAAAGGTGCTTCAAAATACTGAGTAAAGGGTCTGAATACTTATGTAAATGTGATCCGTTTTTTTTATACATTTGCTAAAATTTCTAAAACCTAGTTTTTGCTTTGTCATTATGGGGTATTGTGTGTAGATTGATGAAAGAAAAACTATTAAATACATTTTAGAATAAGGCTGTAACGTAACAAAATGTGGAAAAGTCAAGGGGTCTGAATACTTTCCGAATGCACTGTAAGTGGTATAGTCATTGTGCGTTCTCAATGGACATTTTTTCTGAAGTCGTAAGATGTCTAGCTAGTAATTTGTTAGGTATGCTAACAAGCTAGCAAGAAGTTGCATAGCAACAGCATCAACTTCCGGTAGACCGGCGAAGCGCTAGTACACTCAACTGAAAGTATACTCTTCGTTTACAGTATACTAAAATGAACTAATAGCATGTAGTATATACTCATTAAGTATGTAGTACACAGTATGTTAGTATGGGTATTCGAACACAGCTTATGTGTGTTTGTGATTGCGAGTGGCGTGCATGTGTTACCCTGCTGACTCGTGTGTCTACCCACAGGAGAGAGGTAGAGGGTTTGAGCTGCAGCAGTGGGCATCAGGTGAGCCCTCCTTCACTGCAGAGCTGGAACGTGTCATCGCCTACATTACCACACCACAGGTACATAACCATGCCCACTTTACACCTTGGCCCACACATCATAAATAATTCAGATAGAAATGCACTGTATAGAACAGACCTGGGCCCGTAGTCATGAAGCGTCTTAGAGTAGGAATGCTGATCTTTTTCATTATATAATATTTTTCATTATAAAACTGATCCTAGATCAGACCTGGGTTTCAAATACTTGCAACATTTTATCGTGTGCCTGTTTGAGCTCGCCTGGCTTAATAAACCAATAAACTCCTAAAACTTTGAACCCTGCCTGTCTGGCACTCCAGACAGACTCAAGCAAACACTCAAAGTATTAGAAATTATTGTTCAAGTACTTGAACCCAGGTCTGTCCTAGATCAGAACTCCTACTTTGTGAGGCTTGACACATACAGCCTAGGTTCTGAGATATTTCAAAGACGCTAGGGTCAGAGAGTAATGACAGTGTGGTATGAGACTAGACACTTAACATGTCACTGTAAACCATCGTATATGTTTGACCTAAAAACCTCTGACCCAGGGTTTCCCAACATGTGAGAGGTCAGTGGAAAAAAGCCCTCTAAAAAGCAGATTAGGGGCAAAAGGCCGCATTTTTTCCCTCTCTTGCTCAGACAGGAAATCTGTGTCACATGACTTTCTCTGGGCCTAATGATAACTCAGCACTTCCATTCCTTCTCCAGCCAGGCCCCTCATTACTCTGTCCTGTTCCCCTGCAGGTTAACTGTTCCCGGGTGCTTCTACCAGGTGAGTCCCAGGCTTCACAGGCCTCTGGAGCTCTCTGGCTGCTGTGTGTGGAAGGCTGGAGCCTGCCAAGCCATGGTCCTCCGTGTGTAGCATACTCTTTCAGGTGTGTATATGCGTCTCTCTATACGTGCCACTGGAACTTCAATACAATGTAGCCTATTCTATAGCAATGTGAACCAAACAGTTTGTTACCATCATTCTACAATATCATCATGGGCTCCCGAGAGGCGCAGCGGTCTAAGGCACTGCATCTGTGTGAGAGGTGTCACTGTAGTCCCTGGTTCGAATCCAGACTGCATCACATCCGGCTGTAATTGGAAGTCCCATAGGGCGGCGCACAATTGGCCCAGCGTCGTCCAGGTTTGACCGGGATAGGCCGTCATTGTAAATAAAAATTTGTTCTTAACTGACTTGCCTAGTTAAATAAAGGTAAAAAAAATTACATAATTGACATGCTCCCTCCCCCAAACTTGTACAAGTAGTTAATAATGTAAAACAGTTTTAAACAAATCCTAATCTCTTCCTCATTCACATATCTCTCTCTTATCTACAACTCTCTCTCCGTCTGTCTCTGTGTGTAGTATGGATGAGGGTGATACAGGGTTTCTGGAGGCTCTCTCAAAGGCCTGTGATGTCCACAGATTTGACCCCAGTGGTCAGCATGGTGACAGAGCCAGCAGTGGTTACCGTGACGATGGTTCTGGTGGGTTTCGACAGTACCGGGCATGGCTGGACTGGCGAGCAGCGAGAGGACGCAAGCAGAAGAAGAAGGGGGTTCTGTGTAGCGGGTCCCGGACACTCAAGGACATCATGGAGACTCTGGGACATCACACGGTAAAAGCCGATGTATGGTCAATCCGTGTTCTGCAGTGGCCATACGGCATTTACGGCAATGCGGCCTCTGCAGAAGTCAGAACATTCATACTTCTTGCGCGTTGGGGAGCTGTCATACTCACCCAATAAATGAGTCTGCACCACTTCAAACGCTCCACTCATAGTGATTCAGGTCTAATCTCTATAGCCATCTAGCTACACTGAACAAAAATATAAACACAACAGGTAAAGGGTTGGTCCCATGTTTCATGAGCTGAAACAAAAGATCCCAGAAATGTGATACTCACAAAAAGCTTGTGTTTACATCCCTATTAGTGAGCATTTCTCCTTTGCCAAGATAATCCATCCACCTGAGAGGTGTGGCATATCAAGAAGCTGATTAAACAGCATGATCATTACACAGGTGCACCTTGTTCTGGGGACAATAAAAGGCCACTCTAAAATGTGCAGTATTGTCAAACAACACAATGCCACAGATGTTTCAAGTTGAGGGAGCGTGCAATTGGCCAACTGACTGCAGGAATGTCCACCAGAGCTGTTGCAGTCCAACTGGCCTCACAACCGCAGAACACGTGTAAGGTGTTGTGGGGCGGCAATCAGCGGTTTGCTGATGTCAACATTGTGAACAAAGTGCCCCATGGTGGCAGTGGGGTTATGGCATGGGCAGGTATAAGCTACGGACAATGAACACAATTGTATTTTATCTATGGCAATTTGAATGCACAGAGATACCGTGACGAATTCCTGAGGCCCATTGTCGTGCCATTCATCCGCTGCCATCACATCATGTTTCAGCATGATAATGCACTGCCCCATTTCGCAACGATCTGTACACAATTCCTGGAAGCTGAAAAGGTCTGTTCTTCCATAGCCTGCACACTCACCAGACATGTCACACATTGAGCACGTTTGGGATGCTCTGGATCAACATGTACGACAGCGTGTTCCAGTTCCTGCCAATATCCAGCAACTTCGCACAGCCATTGAACAACATTCCACCAGTGTTAACCCAGCTTAGTGTATAAGAGCTGTGTGCTGATCAACTCTATGTGAAGGAGATGTGTAGCGCTGCATGAGGCAAATGGTGGTCACACCAGATATTGACAGATTGTCTAATCCACGCCCCTACCTAGAGTAGTTGATTGTGCGCTAATCCAGAACTGCATGTTTGTTGTGAAGGAAGTTGTCAAGGAAGTGAGCTTGTTTATACAGGATGTACAGCCCCTACCTACCATCAACCAATCATGTCAATGTGGAGCTATACGGCACTCTGCGAAGCCCTACGCATTGTTAAAACATTTTGGAGGTGCACGGCATCACCGTACGGAACTTGATTTGGCCTCCAGAGGCTACGCAATTGCGTCACACCCTCCATTGCCAGATCAAGCATAAATCTTTTTATTTATTTTTTACTAACAGACACACACCAACACAGTAACACATACATTAACTCACACTACAGTACACAACAGATATACATACACATGTAACATTCA
The DNA here is from genome assembly GCF_013265735.2 of Oncorhynchus mykiss. Taxonomy (NCBI): domain Eukaryota; kingdom Metazoa; phylum Chordata; class Actinopteri; order Salmoniformes; family Salmonidae; genus Oncorhynchus; species Oncorhynchus mykiss. Next base: position 52,333,947 of record NC_048582.1, on the reverse strand, counting down.
CAGTACTCACAGACACGGTTGCATGCACTTCCATTTCCATGGCAACAGGGATGAGCTGACCCTGGCTACCATAGCAACAGTGAATCACACCACTGCTGCAGTTACACACTACAACCACTGGAGGGGAGTGAAATTCACTTTCTTCTCCCAAATGGATCTCACTAGCCCATCGTTTCCCAACTCGGTCCTCGGGACCCCAAAAGGTGCATGTTTTGGATTTTTCCCTAACACTACACAGCTGATTCAAATGATCAAAGCTTAATGATTAGTTGATTATTTGAATCAGCTGTGTAGTGCTAAGGCAAAAACCAAAACGTGCACCGCTTGGGGTCCCGAGGACCGATTTTGGGAAACCCTGCACTAGCCCTTGTGTACATCTCCGACCATTGATTAGGTATAAGCAATATAGTAGAATGTTCCTTTTATTCTCCATATTGCTTATCTAACCTCTCACATCTCCACAAGTGCATAGGAGGTAGGAAATAAATAGAGGGCAGATTTGGGGTGTCATCCCCACTAAGAATGGGATTCATACACCGACCTTCCAAACCCATTGCTGTGCTCTGTTTGCCTACTCTGGAGCATGGTGGTAATTAGAATAAAGAGCCATATATACTGTATATATATACACACACACTGATGAAACATAGCCCTAAGCTGTCTTTTCATTGTTTTACTGCTTTTTAATGATGTCAAAAGTGTGTTGTGACCAATTATGTGTATATATACACACACATGGTTGTCTGTTTTTGCCAGGTGGACTTCCTGTATGCTGACCTGCTGAGTGCTGAGTGGAGGGTTCTGCAAAACTGGGCAGAGCTCGGAACTCTGGGGCGCATCCGTCACCTGGTTGCCACGGTGCACCTCCAGTGGGCCGGCTTTGAGGTCAGCGGGACAGAGGCTGAGGTGGTCCGCTATTGGTTCAGCGTTCTACAGGGGCTCCAGGACGCTGGGTTTCGATTGGTCCATAGCTCTCCGGGGGCGGGAAAAAGCGTCCTAAGGCACAAAGTGGACAACGCACACAGCTCTTATACACTAAGCTGGGTTAACACTGGGCTTATACACTGAGACAAACACATGCGCACACCTTGTGCACGGCTTACGCACGAACACACACATCAGAATAGTCAGTGGCTATGTTCAAGATCATCAAGACCATGATGTGTCATGGGTAAATTGTGACTGACTGATCTACAAGTAATAATGAGTCGTTATTTATGATGCAAGGTGATTTGTAGATCAGTCAGCCGGCAGTCGCCTGCACTGTCGCATGCAATGTCGAACTAGCCCAGTCTCTCACCGTCTGTCAGTCAGTAAAATTCCACTGCAGTGTGTCCCTCTGGTGGTGAAAAAAGGGATCTACACCAGTGTTACCCAGTGGAAGGGTCTGGAACTATTAGTTGGTTGCAACCAAAACCACTCCCTATTGGGTCAGGGCTTTATTTTGAAGGTTTAGGCAGGTCCCTCACCTAAAACCTCATTGAAGCCTCCCAGCAGCCAAAAAATACAAATAAATAAATAAAAGTCTGGGCAGTGGGCTCAACAAAATTCTGGGAACCAGCCAGGCACTGCTAGAGATTAATTAGGCTGCCTATTCTATTAACCCAGTACAGGCAATACTGGCTGGCATAGCTTGGCATGGAGCACACCCCTGACAACTGTTGAATGGTAATAAAGTAATCTATTCTATCTGGGACTTCACACTGCAGAAATACAGATCAGGGGTCAACGCCAGTCCTTCATTCAAACACTTTAGTCACCTTTGCTTTATTTATCATTAAGGTTTTATGTACTTTTTATACATTTGTATAATCTACTTACGTGAGTTGAGCATGAATATAATATTTCTTTGTGTTATAATTACAGTGTTATGTGGGGTTGATTATCTGCCGACATGTGCAATGTAAAGACATTTATTGATTTCAAAGATGTTTTCATATTTTTACAAGTGCAATAAAAACAGTTGACACCCCATTTGTCCTGTATGTCGCTATGTAGAGCCCGCTACATTGTACTGGTTTCATAATGAGTGAGTGTTCTATGTGTATAATGTTCTACGTAGAATGTGCAATTCTACTTAGAATTTTCAGCACACTCGAACATTTCACAGATCGTACACTACACATGCCGTTGACACGGGGATGTTATAAACCGTCATAACTTCGTATTCTGCATTATAACCTTCTTATTCAATATTCACTCATAATTTCTGGAACAGGTTGCAACCCGCTTGGGCAGAATGGAATGTACGTTACGTATCTCCACCCTTCCCTACGCAAACTGGACAGATGTTTACGACTAGACTGGGTGGAGTTACCTATTGTACGTCCACATTTCCATGTCCATGCCGCTGACACAGACGGACAGTGAGAGGAACCAATCAGCGCCTGGAATGTCGAAGCCTTGTCCAATCAGAAGTTGAACAAATCTGGGACTACTCTGTGTTATCCCAAGTCTCCCCACCCTGGTTACAGTAAACCGTCATTTTTGTTTCTACTGAAAGACTCAACCAAGCAACAAGACTGATTTGGCTGACGGTAAGAGATCAGTGTTTAATTTGCGCCTTTTTCAGAAGTTACTAAATAAGAATAGGTTTTCCCGACGATTTTCGGACATAATGAGGGGCGTTTTCAACTTCACTTCCTGCTACATTGACAAGGCCGAGAGACGAAGTTTCATGTCACCTACCCTCGCCCTAATTATTGTAATGCCGTTTCTGAGCTTGAGACTTAAAAACAGCTCTCATTTAGACGAGTTTTATCATGATAAATAAATGATTTGTCAGGCACAGAGTTGGGATAGGCTTTCTTGTTTGTTGTGTCAGTGTAAAAGTGAAGTTGTTGTGACTCACCGGTGCATTCCACTGTGGCCGGGTAGTAGGGTGTTGGTAGTACAATGTTTCAATCTCCCTGCTACATAGTTTGGGCGATGGAACATCTGGGATCATCTGACTACTTTAACGTTCTGTTTGGTCAAAGGGCGTTTTTCGTGTTTACATCACATCCAACCCGTTTAAATTAACGATTAAATAGTAAACCAATGAGCTTGCCTGTCAAGTAAAATGCACTTGTAAAGCTAGTAACTTTACTCCGCTAGAAAGTTGGTTATTTTTTAAGCCAATAGAAGCGCTGCATAGTTTATAGACTCCGGAGACGGAGCAAAAAAATTCACTTTATTTTTAAAGCCGTGGATAATTCCATTAGGCTGTGGTTGTTATAAAGGGAGTTGGTGTTGACTAGAGCGATGTGGGGCTGCCCGGTGCATTACAGTATTCTGGTGCTAAAGTTGATGTAACATCTATAAATCCTTAGTCTTTCTCTGTGTACGTTGATCCTTGACCACCAGTCCACCATATTGTTTTCACTCCTCTCAGATGTGTACAGTGTACCCATTGAAGGGGCATGACCAGAATAGAACTAGGCTGTGGTTTTGGTTCTGCTTTAGTTAGCCCTGTTGTGTGTCTGAATGTACATTTTTTAAAACAGTAACGGTAGATATAAATGGAGCGTACAAAGACACATGTCTGTTCTAGACGATACCTTTCTTCTCCGTAAATTAGGGGCCATTAACGTTACATTCATTCACATTTGGCTCAGTGTAAACTTTCAATTCCAACGCTGTTTTAACGTTAAACGTCAATAATCAAACGGTTTTCGAAAGATATGCTGACATGCCTCTTATCTTTGTCAGCAAAAAATAAGCTTGCAAATAAAAACGGTATCAGTTTTGCACAGATCAATATACTGTGTGCCTCCGGTTGACCAACTACACTTCCTCCCAGTTAGTTTACACACAGGTGTTCGGAGCACTCAAGATGGCTAATTAGCAAAAATGGCAGCCTGTCTTCCGTAAACACGCGCTGTAACATGGAGATATGGCCGTGTGGAAACATTAACCCTAATCCTATAAAGGTGTATTAACCCCCCAATCTGGTAACATGGGATTTCTCAAGATTTTAATCCTCTCCGTTGTGGCATCATCACTTCCAACTGTCATTTTCTCACTACACTTTTGACGCAAATCAGCTAATACTTGTTCTTGCAACCACTAAGACAAAATATTTCAGGTTTACCAGCTTCGTATACTTCTCTACTACTCAAATCTGGAGTTTGGACAAAAAAATAATATTCGCATCAAGTTACAGCAGTTTAAGTAACCACATCAACATACATTTCTGTAACATTTTGGCAAACGTCTATTTTCACCACTACCGCAACAATAGACAAAAAGTTTGAGTTCATAGGATAATCATCTACTTCTGCTTTTCATAGCTGTGCGCGGAATTGAAATATTCCATACGGAATTTACTGCACAGCTGTTTTTGTAACTGCAATACCATGTGTTTTTCAAACGTTCCCAAACAATGGCCGTTTTGACCACTTTCGGAGTGTTTTAAAGAAGAAAAAAAAAGTTATCCTACCTAAAATCTTCCCCTACTTCTTTGTTTAGTAGTCGGTTTTTAAATCGGGGCTACCAATCTCGATCGAGATGCTTGTATACAACTTTTTGATATCTGTTATACTTTTTCCGTTATTCACTTTCTTGTCCTCTTTTTCTCCTCCACCCGCTTTCATTGGATTTCTCAAGATTCCAAAGTTCCCAATTGTGACATCATCACTTCCAACTGACATTCTCTGTAAGTGAAATCATGCAGCTTTTGACACAAATCAGCTAGTAACTCCACTTTGCAACCACGTAGACAAAATATTTCAAGTTTACCAGCTTTGTCTACTTCTCTGCTACTCGAATCTGGCGTGTGGACTAAACATAACATTCGGATCAATTTACAGCAGTTTAAGTAACGGCATCAACAACATTTTCTGTAACATTTTTGCAAACAACGTCCGTTTTGACCACTACCGCAATAAGTTAGACAAAAATATATAGTATATGGGATATTCATCTACTACTCTGCTATTCATAGCTGTGAGCAGAATCATTCAAGGGGTTTTCTTTATTTTTAATATTTTCTACATTGTAGAATAATAGTGAAAACATAAAAACTATGAATTAACACATATGGAATCACGTAGTAACCAAAAAATTGTTAAACAAATCAAAATACAGTTCATATTTTAGAATCTTCGAAGTAGTCACCCTTTGCCTTGATGACAGCTTTGCACACTCTTGACATTCTCTCAACCAGCTTCACCTGGAATGCTTTTCCAACAGTCTTGAAGGAGTTCCCACATATGCTGAGCACATGTTGGCTGCTTTTCCTTCACTCTGCGGTCCAACTCATCTCAAATTGGTTGATGTCGGGTGATTGTGGAGGCCAGGTCATCTGATGCAGCACTCCATCACTCTCCTTCTTGGTAAAATAGCCCTTCCACAGCCTGGAGGTGTGTTGGGTCATTGTCCTGTTGAAAAACAAATGATATTCCCACTAAGCGCAAATCAGATTGGATGGTGAATTGCTGCATAATGCTGTAGTAGCCATGCAGTTTAAGTGTGGCTTCAATTGTAAATAAATCACCAACAGTGCCACCAGCAAAGCACCATCACACCTCCTCCTCCATGCTTCACGGTGGGAACCACACATGTGGGGATTATCCATTCACATACTCTGCGTCTCACAAAGACACAGAGGTTGTGGAACCAAAAATCTCAAATTTGGACTCAACAGACCAAAGGACAGATTTCCATGGGTCTAATGTCCATTGTTCGTGTTTATCGGCCCAAGTAAGTCGACCATGAAGGCCTGATTCTCGCAGTCTCCTCCGAACAGTTGATTTTGAGATGTGTCTGCATTTATTTGGGCTGCAATCTGAGGCTGGTAACTGTAATGAACGTATCGTCTGCAGCAGAGGTAACTCTGGGTATTCCTTTGCTGTGGCGGTCCTCATGAGAGCCAGTTTAGTCATAGCACTTGATGGTTTTTGTGACTGCACTTGAAGAAACTTTCAAAGTTCTTGACATTTTCCGGATTGACTGACCTAATGATGGACTGTCGTTTCTCTTTGCGTATTTGAGCTGTTCTTGCCATAGTATGGACTTGGTCTTTTACCAAATAGGGCTATCTTCTGTATACCACCCCTACCTTGGGGGGTGTATACTTACTCAAATACTTATTTTCCACCATAATTTGCTAATAAATTCATTAAAAATCCTACAATGTGATTTTCATTTTGTCTGTCATAGTTGAAGTGTACCTATGATGAAAATTACAGGCCTATCATCTTTTTAAGTAGGAGAACTTGCACAATTGGTGGCTGACTAAATACTTTTTTGCTCCACTGTATAAGTTATACCAGAGAAGCTGTAGTAACAAAAACAATGTAAAGCATTTATTACAACATAACAAAGATTAAAAATTAATTTGTGAAATGGCTTTTTCTGACATGTTGTGGTTGCATGAGGCTTGGAGCTCACGGAATCAGGCTATTAAGCAAACACTCAAACAGGTAACAGAAGCAGGATCTGTCTTATTTCTGTAGATATATATGAATGATTTATAAAGTCAGGCACATTTAAGTTAGACTATTGATTATAGGACTATTTAAGTTAGTTTCCTCTCTTCACTTTTAGACAATTAAGGGAAGGGCTGTTTTCTCATCTCCTCACTCCTCTGCTGCCTCTTCCACATTGTTCTCAACACCAATATGCTGGTTAACTTTGCTATTATGCACATAGCTACATGGTCTAGGGAAAGGCTCTAACCAATTCAACAGCGCACTGATGTTTCAGAACCACAGACAGGGACCGTGATCCAACGCAGAAGAAAGCGCATTTGTTATAAAATAATCTAATTTTTTTGTGTGTTGCACCATTGTTCTTACATAATATAACCAAGTAGAGTGATGGACCTTTCTCACACGCTGCCCCCCCCCCCCCTCCAGGGAAGCCCCCCGCTATCCCTCCCGTCCCAGAATGCCATTGGTGACGAGGAACATCGAGCCTCGCTATGTGTGCCGCCAGACGATCCCCAACACCATCCGCAGCGAGCTGGAGTGTGTCACCAACATTAGCCTTGCCAACATCATACGCCAGCTAGGCAGCCTCAGTAAGTTACTAACTCTATGTGTTGAGTGAGTTTATACCTAGGGAAGTGCTACATGCAAAACAGTGCAGTGTATTGTAATATGAGATTGTGTGTGTGTAAATTGCAAGTATGTATCTTGTGATATGTAATCATGTGTATATACACTGAGTGTACAAAATATTAACACCTTCATAATATTGAGTTGCAGCTCCCCCTTTTGCCCTCAGAACAGCCTCACCTACTACCATACCCCGTTCAAAGGCACTTTAATGTTTTGTCTTGCCCATTCACCCTCTGAATGGCACACACACACACACAATCCATGTCTCAATTGTCTCGAGGCTTAAAAACCCTTCTTTAACCTGTCTCCTCCCCTTCATCTACACTGATTGAAGTGGATTTAACATCAATAAGGGATCATAGCTTTCACCTGGATTCACCTGGTCAATCTGTCATGGAAAGAGCAGGTGTTCATAATGTTTTGTACACTCAGTGAATTTAGGCCATAATATACATTTGTTTGTGTGTGTAGGTAAGTATGCAGAGGACGTGTTTGGAGAGCTGTTTGTGCAGGCGGGGGTGTTTGCTGTCCGGGTGAACACACTGGGAGAGAGAGTGGACCGTCTACAGGTCAAAGTCACCCAGCTCGACCCTAAAGAGGAGGAGGGTAAGAGACTGACTGACATTATATATGATGGGGTGATTTCCCGCATGCTGATTAAGCCTATTAGATTTAAAAGCAATTTAAATGGAGAATCTTCATTGAACATGATCTTTAGTTCATAACTAGGCTCAACCTGTGTCTGGGAAAACCGCTGTATGTTACAAGCAAACAGTGCCATGTATTTAGTATTCAAAGTGAGAATTCAGTGGATTTTAAGTATAATGTAATGCAACACATACTGGCACATACTGTAAAGCCTTTGTCCCAAACAAACAGAATACTAACCCTAACTGTCTCTCTCTCTTTCTCGCTCCTTCTCTCCAACCTCCATCTCTCTCTCTCTCTCTCTCTCCACATCGCTCTATCTCTCTCTCTCCATATCTCTGTCTCTTTCTCACCATATCGATCTCTCTCCATCTCTCGCTCAGTCTCTCTGCAGGCCATCACCCAGAAGAAAGCGTTTCATAGTAATCTGACTCAGGACCAGCAGTTATTCTGTAGACCCTCTCTACCGCTGCCTGTACAGGAGACCTATCTGACCTGCAACCCACCTCCACCACTCAACAACCTCAGCCAGTACAGGTACACACACACACACACACACACACACACACACACACACACACACACACACACACACACACACACACACACACACACACACACACATTGATATTGTTTGTTGTTGTTGTCATGTCTAGGGATGATGGTAAGGATGCTCTGAAGTTCTACACAGATCCCTCCTACTTCTTTGATCTGTGGAAGGAGAAGATGCTGCAGGACACGAAGGACATCATGAAGGAGAGACGCAAACACAGGGTAAACACAGGGTAACGGGTAACACACACAAAGTAAAATGGCGCTGCAGAGGATAGCAGCCGTTTTACGGGCTCCTGACCAATTCTTATATATATACATATATATATAAAAATTGTACATCATGTCTCCTCCATCATTTCATCAGAACGGGGATCACTAACCTTGATTTGGATGACAATTTCTACTTTAACGAATCGGCAGCTCTGGTCATTCTGCTTACTCCTGACCAGGCCTTAATCCCCGGGACTCGAAAGAGGAAGCGATGGTGCAAGAGAGGTAGAAGAGACTACGTTGATGAGACTACGATGGCGAGCAAATAAAACGCCTCTACCCTCCGTTCTATTGGCGAACGTACAGTCACATGATTAAAAAACTGGACGAGCTCCGTTGGAGAATATCCTATCAACGGGACCTGAGGAACTGTAATATTCTATGTTTCTCGGAGTCGTGGCTGAACAAGGACGCTGTTTTTTTCAATCCATTGTCTAGACCAGTAGCCTCGGTGAAGACGAAGAGGGGACCGGTGTGTCTCTTTATTAACAACATCTGGTGCGCAATCTTTAATGTTAAAGTAGTCTTGAGTTTTTATCGCCTGTGTTAGAATACCTGATGATAAACTGCAGACCATACTATTTACCAAGAGAGAGTTTTCATCTATATTTTTTGTAGCTGTCTATTTACCATCACAAACTGATGCGGTCACTAAGACCATACTCATCAAGCTGTACAGGGCCATAAGCAAACAAGAAAATGCACATCCATAGTCAGCGCTTCTCGTGGCTGGTGATTTTAATGCAGGGAAACTGAAATCCGTTTTACCAGCATGTCACCTGTGCAACTACAGGCAACAAAACTCTAGAACACCTTTACTCCACACACAAACACATACGAGGCTCTCTCTCACCCTCCCTTTGGAAAATCTGACCATAACTCTATTCTCCTGATTCCTGCTTACAAGCAAAAACTCAAACAGGAAGTACCAGTGACACGCTCAATATCGAAATGGTCCGATGAAGCGGAAGCTAAGCTACAAGACTGTTTTGCTAGCACAGACTGGAATATGTTCTGTGATTCATCCGATGACATTGATGAGTTTACCACATCAATCACCAGCGTCATTAATGAAGTGCATCAACGTCGTCCCCACAGTGACCGTACGTACATATCCCAACCAGAAACCATGGATTACAGGCAACATCTGTACTGAGCTAAAGGCTAGAGCTGCAGCTTTCAAGGAGCGGAACACTAATCTGGACACTTCTAAGAAATTCCGCTAAGGATTTTAGGCAAAGCGTCAATACAGGACTAAGATCGAATCCTACTACGCCGGCTCTGACACTCGTTGGATGTGGCAGGGCTTACAAACTATCCTGGATTACAAAGGAAAACCCAGCTGCTCAGTGACGCAAGCCTACCAGACGAGTTCAATGCCTTCTATGCTCGCGTCTAGGCAAGCAATACTGAATCCTGCAACCAGCTGTTCCGGACAACTGTGTGATGTCGTTTTCCGTAGCCGTTGTGAATAACACCTTTAAACGGGTTAACATTCACAAGGTTGTAGGACCAGAGGGACTACCAGGACACATATTCGGAGCATGCGCTGACCAGCTGTTAAGTGTCTTCACTGACATTTTCAACCTCTCCCTGACTCAAGTAGACCCAAGAACACCAAAGTAGCCTGTCTATTGGCACATAGCACTCACATCTGTAACCATGAAACACTTTGAAAGGGTGGTTGTTGCTTACATCAACACCATCATCCTAGACATCCTGGACCCACTCAAATTCGCCCCAACATTACAATTACATTTTAGGTATTTAGCAGATGCTTTTGTCCAGAGCGTCTCGCTTAAGGGCACTGGCTGATTTGTCACCTAATCAGCTTGGGGATTCGAACCTGCAACCTTTCGGTTATTTCACCTATTTGAGAATGCTGTTAATTGAATACAGCTCAGCGTTCAACACCGTAGTGCCCTCCAAGCTCATCATTAAGCTCAGGATCCTGAGGCTGAACACCTGCAACTGAATCCTGGACTTCTTGACTGGCCGCCCCCAGGTGGTGAGAGTAGGAAACAGCACATCTGCCACGCTGTTGAACACGGGGGCCCCTCAGGGGTGCGTGCTTAAGGCTTCAGAATGCTTCATTTCGGGTGGCTTGAACACGTGTGCTTGCATACTCCCATAAAATACCTTCGCTTGAAAAACAAGAAAAAAACAGCAGTAGTACTGTTTGTCCGTTTTGAGACGCTGTATACACAAAATAGTCCAAATTAATCTTAGTCAATTTAAGAAATTTGTTATTAATTTTGACAGTTTTTGCCAAGGAGATCTTAGTCGTGGAATTTTACATCTAAGTAAGATGTTTTGGTGCAGTGTTTCTCAATGAAAAAATGTGCATGAAAACGAGTCATCTCTCGTTGATTAAGACTATATTGAAGAATCCCTACTGTTGACCAATCATCGACAAAGGAGCGTAGACTTTGGCTACTGACTTTGGCTTGCCCCAATAATTTTTTGGGGTGTGCCGGAACAGCCGAAAGAAAAACCTAGCCGAAGACCAAAACAAACCAAAAACGGCACAAAATGTTGTTTGTCTCTTCAGAACTGTTTTGGCTGAGAAGCATGCAGACGCCTTGTGTCCCCTCCTGTACTCCCTGTTCACCCACGACTGCGCTGCCACGCACGACTCCAACACAATTACATTTGCTGACGACACGACTGGTAGGCCTGATCACCGACAATGATGAGACCACCTATAGAGAGGAGGTCAGTGATTTGGCAGTGTGGCGCAAGGACAACAACCTCTCTGTCAATGTCAGCAAGACAAAGGAGCTGATCATGGACTACAGCAAAACTGAGGACTGAGCACGCCCCCATTTACATTAGTTGAGCGGGTCGAGAGAATCAAGTACCTCTATGTCCACATCACTATGGAATTAACATGGTCCACACACACCAACACAGTCGTGAAGAAGACACGGTAACGGTAAAGGTTTGGCATGGGCCCTCAGATCCTCAAAAAGGATGCTCCATTGAGAGCTGCTCCATTGAGAGCTGCTCCATTGAGAGCTGCTCCATTGAGAGCTTCTTGACTGGCTGCATCACAGCTTAGTTTGGCAACTGCTTGGCATCTGACAGCAAGGCGCTACAGAGGGTAGTGGACACGGCCCAGTACATCACTGGGGCCGTGCTCCCTGCCATCCAGGACCTCTATATCAGGCAGTGTGAAAGGAAGGCCCTAAAAATTGTCAAAGACTCCAGGCACCCAAGTCATAGACTGTTTCTCTGCTACCGCACGGTAAGCAGTAAGGATGCACCAAGTCTGGAACCAACAGAACCCTGAACCCCAAGCCATAAGGCTGATAACCAAATAGCTACCCAGGCTGAATATTGATCTACATTGACTAACTCTTTTGACTCATCACATACCCCGCTGCTGTTGTTTATCTATTCTGTTGCCTAGTAACTTCACCCCTACCTACACTGAGTGTACAAAACATGTTATTTCCATGACAAAGACTGACTAGGTGAATCCAGGTGAAATGTATGATCCCTTATTGATGTCACCTGTTGAATCCACTTCAATCAGTGTAGATGAAGGGGAGGAGACTGGTTAAAGAAGTATTTTTAAGCCTTGAGACAATTGAGACATGGGTTGTGTTGGTGTGCCATTCAAAGGGTGAATGGGCAAGACAAAAGATTGAACTGCCTTTGAAAGGGGTTTGCTAGTAGGGGCCAGGCGCTCCGGTTTGAATGTGTCAAGAATTGCAATGCGGCTGGCTTTTTCATGCTCAACAGTTTCCTGTGCGTAGCAAGAATTGTCCACTATCCAAAGGACATCCAGCCAACTTGACACAACTGTGGGAAGCATTGGAGTCAACATGGGCCAGCATCCCTGTGGAATGCTTTCGACACCTTGTGGAGTCGTGCCTTTTTCCCCATCAATCTACATCCAATACCCCATAATGACAAAGCGAAAACAGGTTTTTATACATTTTTGCACATTTATAAAAAATGAACATACCTTATTTACAGAAGTATTCAGACCCTTTGCTATGAGACTCGACATTTTAGTTCAGGTGCATCCTGTTTCCATTGATCATCCTTGACGTTTCTACAACTTGATTGGAGTCCACCTGTGGTAAATTCAATTGATTGGACATGATTTGGAAAGGCACACACCTGTCTATATAAGGTCCCACAGTTAGCAGTGCATGTCAGAGCAAAAACCAAGCCATGAGGTCGAAGGAATTCTCCGTAGAGCTCCGAGACAGGATTGTGTCGAGGCACAGATCTGGGGAAATGTACCAAAACATTTCTGCAGCATTGAAGGTCCCCAAGAACACAGTGGCCTCCAAGAACACAGTGGCCTCCATCATTCTTAAATCGAAGACGTTTGAAATCACCAATACTCTTCCTAGGGCTGGCCGCCCGGCCAAACTGAGAAATTGGGGGTGAAGGGCCTTGTTCGGGGAGGTGACCAAGAACCCGAGGGTCACTCTGACAGAGTTCCTCTGTGGAGATGGGAGAACCTTCTAGAAGGACAACCATCTGTGCAGCACTCCACCAATCAGGCCTTTATGGTAGAGTGGCCAGATGGAAACCACTCCTCAGTAAATGCACATGACAGCCCACTTTGAGTTTGCCAAAAGGCACCTAAAGGACTCTCAGACCATGAGAAACAAGATTCTCTGGTCTGATGAAACCAAGATTTAACTCTGGCCTGAATGCCAAGCGTCTCATCTGAAGGCACTATCTCTACGGGGGAAGCATGGTGGTGACAGCATCATGCTGTGGTGAGTTTTTCAGCGGCAGGGACTGAGAGACTAGTCAGGCTTGAGGGAAACATGAATGGAGCAAAGTACAGAGAGATCCTTGATGGAATCCTGCTCCAGAGCGTTCAGGACATGAGACTGGGTTGAAGCTTCACCTTCCAACAGGACAATGACCCGAAGCACACAGCCAAGTCTCTGAACGTCCTTGAGTGGTCCAGCCAGAGCCCGGATTTGAACCCGATCGAACATCTCTGGAGAGACCTGAAAATAGCTGTGCAGCGACGCTACCCATCCAACCTGACAGAACTTGAGAGGATCTGCAGAGAAGAATGGGAGAAACTCCCCAAATACAGGTGTGCCAAGCTTGTGGCATCATACCCAAGAAGATTGGAGGCTGTAATTGCTGCCAAATGTGTATCAACAAAGTACTGAGCAAAGGGTCTGAATACTTAAGTAAATGTAATATTTCATATTTTTTCTTTATAAATTTGCAAACGTTTCTAAAAACATGTGTTTGCTTTGTCATCATGGCTATTGTGTGAAGGTTGATGAGGAATTTTTTTTTTTAATCCATTTCAGAATAAGGCTCTAACATAACAAAATGTGGAGAAAGGGAAGGGGTCTGAATACTTTCCGAATGCACTGTACAAATCTAACTCAATTGCCCGTACCCCTGCACATCGGCTGGGTACTGGTACCCCGTGTATATAGCCAAGTTATTGTTACTCAGTGTATTTATTCCTTGTGTTATTATTTTTCTATTATGTTTCTATGTTTATCTCTGCATTGTGGGGAAGGGCCCGTAAGTAAGCATTTCACTGTTAGTCTACACCTGTTAGTTTACACGCTCACACACGTCCTTCAATGAGACAGTGGAGTTTGTTTTCGGCCTGTTGAGAAATGCATCCCATCTTCTGCTTAAACAAAACAAGGAAGTGCACTTATAGCGCTGTTAAATGCCTTTTCCTGTTTCTCTTCTCTTTCCCTCTGTCTTTCTCTCTCACTCCTCTCATCTCTCCCTCCTTCCCTCTCTCTTTGTCACCCCCCTCACTTTGTCTCTCTGTCTGAGTAGAAGGAGAAGAAGGACAATCAGAATATGCGGACTCTGAATCCCAGGAAGATCAAAACCAGGAAGGATGAGTGGGAACGGCTAAAGATGGGAGAGGAGTTTGTGGTGCCCAAGAATGACATGGGGTGAGAGATGAGAGAGAATGAGAACAGGGCGAGAGATGAGGATAAAGAGGATGGGGCGAGAATGTATGAAGTGGAATGAGGGGAAAGAGAATATGCGGGAGGGAGATTGTGAGTGTATCAGGGAGAGTGATGTCCTATAGAATGATTTTAAACTGTTTAATTGTGTTGTTATTGATGACAATATTCACTCTTTTTTTTGTGCATCTTGTGTGTAGAGAATCTCTTGAGGGTCTGAATGGCAGTATTGGTTCAGGAGAAGGCTGTTACTCCCCTGATGGTTTGGACCAGAGTACTGGGTCGTACGCCTTCGATCCTGGCTCCCCCCTCCCTCCCCCCGCCCCGGACGACTTCCTGCCCCCTCCACCCCCAGACATGGCGTAAGTAATGGAGATGGAGTGGAGTAGTGTATGCACATTTAAATTGTGCATATACTGTAGTTTGTACACATATTTTATGCTAATTTAGCATTTTTGGCATTAGTGTTTACTCTCCAGTCAACACCCTTCATCTCAAGTGGACAAAATCGTTTGGAGACAGTTGTGTTTGGAGAATCCGTGTGCTGACCTTTAATTCTTCCCCTGCTCTCTCATTGGCAGGTATCATGACGGACAGTACGGAGCATCAACCCAAAAGCGCACCAGCGTTCTTAGCCCCACACACCCCCCTCCAGCCCCTCCCATGCCCTCTACTGCTCCCATTGGCACACGGCCCAACCTAGCCCCTCCTCCTGCACCACCTCCTCCTCCCCCCTCCCCTGGCTTCGGAATCCCTCCCCCTCCCCCCTCTGGATTTGACTCTTCCCCTCCCACTCCCCCCTCTTCCTCCGCCTATCCCTCCCCCCCTGCCCCACCTCCTCCTTCCTATCAGGCCTCCATCTCTCCGCCTCCTCCCCCCTCTCTCCCCCAGGGTGGTGGCGCACCTCCTCCTCCTCCTCCCCCGCCTCCCCCAGGCCCCCCTCCTCCCACTTCTGGCCCTCCTCCCCCCTCCTTCTCCATTGAGGCTCCCCCTCCTCTTAAATCCACCCAAGCTCAGCCAGAAGCCCCCGCTGACGCTCACAGTGACCTCCTGTCGGCTATCCGGCAAGGTACGACACACATACACACAGACAGACCGATACGAACACACATAAACACACACCCTAATCCCCCATCTCTCCCTTTCTCTCTGGCAGGTTTTAACCTACGTAAGGTGGAGGAACAGAAAGAGCAGGAGAAAAAGGATAACTACGGCAACGATGTGGCGGCCATCTTGTCTCGCCGTATTGCTGTGGAGTGCAGCGACAGCGAGGACGACTCCTCAGAGTTGGGAGATGACGATTGGTCCGAATGAGACCTTCATCACCTCCACCCTCATGGTCTTCCTCGGTCCTCGTCAGAGAGAATGCATCATATCCTTATCCCATTACTTCTTTATAATCTATGATTTAAGGAGTAGAGGTCCAAAGATAAGTGTGTGTCTGTGTGTGTGTCACTACTACACTCTTCCTCAGTATTCCCCACTCCTGTCTAAGCCAATCACATTCCCTGTATGTTGTATGTAGAACTGAACTGAGAAGCCAATGATTTAATTATGAGAACAGTCCAAATATCAAAAAGCCAATTATTAATATAAGGGGCACAGGGCCAAAGGTAATGATAATTATACCCTCATAGGCTACACACAGATATCAACAAACATACAGTATACCGTACAGATATTGATTCTTACATGCATACACAGACAGTACAATTATGGTATGATTGATGAACTGTATTAATATTTTACTTTAAGATAATTATAAGATGTGTTAAATAATACCAAGAGCACAAAGAAAGGTTTTTATTGCTGTTTTCTTTCTTTTTTACCTGTCTTTTTCTCTCTGTGGTTGGCATGGTTACCTGGGCGACAGAGTGTCTCATTCACAGATGGGGGGGGGGGGGGGGGGGGGGGGTCTGAATCGTATCTAAAATGTCTGTACTGTTCTGAGTCAGCCCTAGCTGAAAACTGAAACCATGCTGCCCCCTATCAGTCAAAACATTATCTGACCAATCGGCGATCCCTCTCTTTCCCTAGTCCCGCCCCTCCATAAGTGCCTTTGCTTTCATGTTTATGTGTGAGGAGGATAAAGTTAACCTTAGACACTGATCTAAGGTCAGTTTTCTGTTTCTTTCCCATCATAACCATAGGATTGGAGGAAAGGTACCTGATCCTAGATCTGTGCCTAAGAGACAACTTGATCCTCTTCTGTTTAAGTGCCTTCTGTTTGTTTTAAAGCCAAAGTGTAATGCCACAATCAGACCTGAGCATGTTAATATCCAACCACCTGTTTCTGCTTGTCCTGTCTTTCTCAACTTTATCAGTGACGATTATTACAATAATAAAGATACAATGAACTATACTGCTGTTTCAAGTGCATTTGTGTGCTGTGTAAATTATGTATATGGATGAGTTCCAGAACGACTAGCTATGGTGCCTGCACAGTTGCCCCTCCCTCCCTCGCATGCTGCCTGCGCATCCTGGCACAGCTTAAGAGATCCCTGTTTTTCTACAGTCAAAAGACTAGAATATCCACCATGCTGTTGAAAACCAACGCATACATTATTGCAGTTGTTTAACATGGTGGTAAACCTATTCCTATAGTCTCAAAAATGACTAAATATTTTGTTTCATGTAATGATGTTTATTTTTGTTTTATACAACGGGTTTGTCTAATCCTGAATGCTGATTAGTTAAAAGCTCATTCCAGCAAGTATTTATTCCACCACAGGCTAAACGTATGAAGTTAAAGGGAAATGGAAACACTAGGATTTAGAATGCCAGCTAACTGTTACTGTAAATCGCTGTATTGGCATTGTTGCGTCACTGGCAGGAGAGACAATTTTGGAACTCTCAAAAATGGCTGAAATTACCGAGTAGCTCCGAGACTGCGAATGAGTTTATTACAGATGATGAAATAATGTTAGTTAGGGAGACGATACACCTACTGAACTGTTCATGTTTGAGCCGATTGTTGCCTCAGATCAAAGAGTTTGTTCTCGTAGCAGTAACAACACAGGCATGCCGCCTGAAACACCTCAGCTAGAGGGTCGACGTAGCCAAACACAAACTGGTGTGAGTGTGGATTCTGCCAGATAATGGCAAGAGAGTATGATTATTTATACAGTATGTTAGTGTTGCTTCACAGTTACCGTTGTACCATAAGGTGTTTTTTTTTTTTTTTTTTATCTAATTTTACTGCTTGCATCAGTTACTTGATGTGGAATAGAGTTCCATGTAGTCATGGCTCTATGTAGTACTGCATGCCTCCCATAGTCTGTTCTGGACTTGGGGACTGTGAAGAGACCTGTTGTGGCATGTCTTGTGGGGTATGCATGGGTGATGTCAGGGAAATTCTAGAGGAACAGAGACTAAATTCTTCCAACAACAGCTTTATTATAAGATTTGCAAAAATGAAGCAATCAGCATCACCAAGAATGGTTCAGAGTTTAAAGCTTAACAAACATAGCCAGGTCTCTGCTTTGATAGATACAACCCCTTTCTGTATACGTGGCAGTCAGCAGATAGTGTGTAAAAGGTCATTAGTTGTCTGCAGACTTTCAGAAAGACGGTTGAGCCCTCATGCTAACTGCATTCACAACAACAAACACTATATTGTACTCCTTTCTGCAAGGTTCCATACATGTGACTTTCTGTAGATAGTAAACCCACAGGATTTCACATGCTGCGGTTGCACCCAAACGTCTCTTAGCTAGCTGTAAGCCCCATTTTATGACTAAGTCACACCAAGAGAAGTTTGGATCAGGTTAGAAAAACACTAGCATATAACAAGAGACTATTCTTTAAGCAGTAAAACATGGGATAGCATGACTAATTATGTAATTTTCCACGACATTTCCTCCCTTTTGAGACTAAGTCTCAACCTAATATAAAATTACTTACAAGCGTTTTCATTAAACAAGCTTTAAACATGAGGAAAAATAGGAAAAGGAAAGACTTCTTATACTTAGTACTTTACAAAACATTACAATTTGTAAATTACCTCCATGGTCATTGAGTTTCAAATGTTCACATAGTGCAAGAAAGGGGGAAAGGAACATATGAATATAAACATTGGTACATACTTTATCACCACACACAAGGCAATAGCTTCGTTGAGACTGTCCATATGCCAAAGGGTCACCATGACGGTAGGCGCTTAACTCTACCTTGGGAGCATTATTTACAGAACCTCCACCGTGAGCATGGCCTATGGTCATGCTGCACCATTACCTCAATGTTTTTCCTTGGTGTTAGGGATCATCATCGTCTTCATCAGACATGTAATCAGACATAGGAAATAAATCAGGTAAACAGGGTTCTGAGGCGTCTCCTTCAGGGGTCAGTAATGGTATGGCAAGAATAGTCTCAACGGCTTTGCTGCACAATTTCTTAACACAAGTTATAATAAGCATTATTGTAAAAAATATAACTAAGCCATAAATCAACCAATGAAATATTGTAGCTCCCATAACATCCAATAATGACTAAACCCATCCAAATTGATTCCAATCGTTGTCTGGTTGGTGTTCATTAGTCAAGTTCAGTCAAGTTACCCTCACCCCGGGGTATGAATGTACAGCAATGGTCACCTATCATTTTGCACACTCCTCCCTCCCATGCTAGCAACATGTCAAGCGCTACCCTATTCTGTATAGCCATGAGGCGAGCGGCATACAATTCCGGTCTTATTATCGAAAATCCTGAAGTGGTTAAATTTACCAAAGATTCTAAATGATATCCTAATCGATCTAAAACATGGGCATTTTTTCAATGCCCCGTACCAAGGAATTAACCCGCTGCAACTTTTTAAGTTTCAAGGATTGTGGTGACTCGATTGGAATGTCATTTAATTGTGAAATGCTCCTTCTAATACATCTTAATCTGGTTAGAAAAAACTAGCATATAACAAGAGACTATTCTTTAATAAGCAGTAAAACACAGGATAGCATGACTAATTATGTAATTTTCCATGACAGTGTCCGAGCTGTGCGCCAGTAGTTGAAATTGACAGGTCGGTGCATTCAACATGTCATAAATACAAGTAGTGATGAAGTTAATCTCTCCACTTTGAGCCAAGAGAGATTGACATGCATATTATTAATATTAGCTCTCTGTGTACATCCAAGGTCCAGCCGTGTTTCCCTGTTCTGAGCCAATTGCAAAATCTTTTTTTGTGGCACCTGACCACACGACTGAACAGTAGTCCAGGTTTGACAAAACTAGGGCCTATAGGACCTGCCTTCTTGATAGTGCTGTTAAGAAGGTAGAGCAACACTTTATTATGGACATACTCCCCAACTTAGCTACTGTTGTATCAATATGTTTTGACCATGACAGTTTACAATCCAGGGTTACTTCACTTTAGTCACCTCAACTTGCTCAATTTCCACATTATTTATTACAAGATTTAGTCCTCATTCACTAAACCCTAAACCTCAACTAATGTATTTCTTGCCACTCACTCTGAAACTAACTTCAACTCTTTTAAGTGTTGAGATCATTTCAGTCGCTGTAGTAGCTGACATGTATAGTGTTGAGGCATCCGCATACACAGTGACATAAGTAAAGATTGTTAAGACCCAGATGCATACAACGTCGAATTGCCAACAGTTTAATAATCCAACAGGGGCAGGCAAAAGACAGGTCAAGGGCAGACAGGGGTCAGTAATCGAGAGGTGGGGAAAAGGTACAGGACGGCAGGCTGGGTCAGGGTCAGGGGCAACAGGAGACAAAGGGCTGTGAGACATGGGTTTAACTATGGACACATGAAAGGTGGGATGAATACGAAGGGTGCGGGGCAACAGAAGACAAACAGCAGAGGGGGTAATCATTTTAGAGGTGGGAAACAGGCCGAGAAACCAGGGGGAGAGTTTTCAGGATTCCACCCGGAGGGGAGGATCCCGGGTGGATAGCCATACCTTCTGTCCACGACGATACTGGGGAGCCGGGGTCCGATGGCGGTCCGCTTGTCGTCGATACCTGGAGGTGGTCTTGAGAAGGGCCGACCGGACTGTACGACGACAGTGGCGGACAACCATCTGAGCAGAAGGTACACCGACCTCTTCTTCCTGCTCGGGGAAGAGTGGGGGCTGATACCCCAGGGAACACTCAAAGGGCGATAGGCCCGTGGCAGAGCAGAGAAGGGTGTTGCGGGCGTATTCCACCCATACAAGCTGCTGGCTCCAGGTGGTGCGGTTGGTGGAGACCAGTCTCATGGTCCTGGTTGGCTCTCGCCGACTGGCCATTGGACTGGACCCCAGAGGACAGGCTGGCCGATGACCCAATGACGGTGCAGAATGCCTTCCGGAACCGGGACGAGAACTGAGGACCCCGGTCAGAGATCATGTCCATGGGCAGTCCATGGATCCGGAAGACGCGCTGCACCATGAGCTGGGCCGTCTCCTTTGCCGAGGGTAGTTTGGGGAAAGGAATCAATTGGGCGGCTTTGGAAAACTAGTCGACCATAGTCAGGATGGCAGTGTTGTCCTCAAACGGGGGGAGACCCGTGATGAAATCCAGGGATATGTGGGACCAGGGATGGTGAGGGACCAACCCGGAAGCCAGCCGCACCAATGTGTTGGAGGCGCAGGAATGCAACTTAAGGTCCAGGGCAGAACGTTGGGACAGGACAGCCCCCACTCCAACATCCAAAGCATTGGCCTCCACCATGAACTGACGGGAAGGGTCAGGATGAACCAAGATGGGAGCAGTGGTGAAGCGGTGTTTGGGATCCCGGAATGCCCGGTTAGAGGCAAAGGACCACTAGCACGGAACCTTGTTAGAGGTGAATGCAGACAGGGGGGAAGCCAGTGTGCTGTAAGCCCAGATAAAAACGGTGATAAAAGTTGGCAAACCCCAGGAAACGTTGCAGCTGCACCCTGGACGTGGACTGAGGCCAATCCACCACCGCTCTCACCTTCCCAGGATCCACCTGGACACTCCCAGCAGAGATGATGTAACCCAGAAAGGGGATGCTGGAGCGATGGAACTCGCACTTCTCCACCTTCACAAACAGCAGATTCTCCAGAAGGCGTTGAAGAACCTGCCAGACGTGGAGCACGTATTCTTGGGGGGAGCGGGAGAAGACGAGGATGTCATCAATGTAGACAAAGATGAACCGGTTCTAATATAACAGAAAACATAATTTACCAGAGCCTGGAACACAGCAGGGGCGTTGGTGAGGCCAAAAGGCATGACCAGATACTTGTAGTGGCCGCCGGCCGTGTTGAAGGCGGTCTTCCACTCGTCCTCCTCTCGTATCCGCACCAGGTGGTAGGCGTTCCGTAGATCCAACTTGGAAAACACAGTGGCGCCCTTGACCGGCTCAAAGGCCGAGGAGATGAGTGGTAGTGGGCAAAAGCTCTTAACCATAATGTCATTGAGTCCCCAGTCGTCAATGCACGGGCACAGGGTCTTGTCATTTTTCTCCACGAAGAAGAACTCTGCGCCGGTGGGAGACGAAAAGGGATGGATAAATCCTGCAGCTAGGGAGTCCCCAATATAGCTCTCCATAGCCTTGGTCTCCGGTGTCAACAGAGAGTACGGATGTCCTCCGTGCTAGGGAGAAGGTACATCCCACAGTCATAGGGTCAGTGCGGCGGAAGCGATGTGGCCCGGGCCTTGCTGAAAACCTCCCGGAGGTCCTGGTACTCCACGGGGATGGTGGAGAGGTCCGGGGCACCTTCCGAGCCCCCAAGAAGACGTCATGGGGTGAGCTGCGCTGACTTCAGACAATGGACTCCAGCCCATGATGGGACCCGTAAACCAGTTGATTAGAGGATTGTATCGCTGGAGCCAGGAAAATCTCAAAACCACGGGAATCTGAGGAGACTTGACTAGCAGAAATTGAATAGTCTCGCTGTTATTCCCCGACGGCCCAGCTCTGCCTAGTTGCATAGGCTCGGGAAGCGGAGACTCAACCGTCTTCGGCGACTCTCGGGGGAGGACGGGAAGCCTCGGGTTCTCTCGGCAACGGCACCGTCGGGGACTTCCGTGCTGACTTGAAGGCAAGGTGGAAAATCTTGATGAGCGAGTGAAATTGAATTTCCTCTCCGTTGTTCCCGTAATCGCCCATCGATTCGGATGGTCAAAACGATGAGGGAATCGAGATCCGTAGGTAACTCCCGAGCAGCAAGCTCGTCCTTGACCTCCTCCGAGACGTTGTTCAGGAACATATCGAACAGCGCTTCCTGGTTCCAAGCACTCTCCGCTGCCAACTTGCGGAAATCCACTGCATAGTCTGCCACACTGCAGGAGTCCTGCCGAAGCTGGATTAGCTTCCGAGCAGCTTCCCTCCCGGAGAAAGGGGCATCAAAAACCTTCCTTACCTCTCCCACGAACCCCTCTAGGCTAATGAATATGGCTGGCTGTTGTTCCCATACAGCAGTAGTCCAGGTGAGAGCCCTCCTGGACATCAGCGTGATGAGGTAGGCTATCTTGGAGAGATCCGAGGGGAAGAAGAGGGCTGAAGCTCGAAGATGAGGGCACACTGAGCTAGAAACGCCTGACAGGTGCTCGACTCTCCATTGAAATGTTTTGTGGGAGATAGGTGGGGCTTCCAAGAAGGTGGAGTGACCGACGAGATGGCGTTGCTCACAGCTGAGTTACTGAGGGGCTGTGGGGTTACCACCATGGTAGGCTGCCTCCCAGACAACCCACGGAATTGCTCCAGCAAAATGTCCAGAGGGGTGAGGAAGGTCATGGTGTTCAACCAACGTTTTCCTCCCTCCATAAGGCCACGAAGCAATTCCTTGTGCCTACCTATGGTGGCTACTTGGGAGGAGATGACATTGTGCAGCTGCCCCGGGTCTGCTGGGTCAGTCATGACCGGTTCGCACTATCAGGTTTGAAGGTAAGATCCAGATGCAGACAACGTTGATTTGACAACAGTTTAATAATCCAACAGGGGCAGGCAAAATACAGGTCAAGGGCAGGCAGGGGTCAATAATCCAGAGGTGGGGCTAAGGTACTGGACGGCAGGCAGGCTCAGGCTCAGGGTCAGGGGCAGGCAGAGTGGTCAGGCAGGCGGGCTCAGAGTCAGGACAGGCAAGGGTCAAAAACCAGGAGGGCGAGAAAAAAGAGACTGGGGAAAAGCAGGAGCTGAAACAAAAATGCTGGTTGACTTGACAAACAAGACGAACTGGCACAGACAGATAGAAAACACAGGTATAAATACACAGGAGATAATGTGGAAGATGGGCGACACCTGGAGGGGGGTGGAGAGAAGCACAATGACAAGTGAAACAGATCATGGTGTGACACCCTCTGTGTTCTGTTAGACAGGTAACTCTATATCCACAATATAGCAGGGGGTGTAAAGCCATAATACATTTTCCAGCAGCAGACTATGATCAATAAAGTCAAAAGCCGCACTGAAGTCTAACAAAACAGCCCCCACAATCTTTTCATCATCAATTTCTCTCAGTCAATCATCAGTCATTTGTGTAAATGCTGTGCTTGTTGAATGTCCTTTTCAATATGCATGCTGAAAGTTTGTTGTCAATTTGTTTACTTTAAAATAGCATTGTATCTGGTCAAACACAATTTTTCCAAAAGTTTAAAAAGGGTTGTTAACAGGCTTGTTACAGGCTTGTTAACAGATTGGTTGGCTATTTGAGCCAGTAAAGGGGTCTTTACTATTCTTGGGTAACGGAATGACTTTTGCTTCCCTCCAAGCCTGGGGGCACACACATTCTAGTAGGCTTAAATTGAAAATATGGCAAATAGGAGTGGCAATATCGTCCGCTATTTTCTTCAGTAATTTTGACTGTGTGTTGTAGAGAGATCTTGGCTGTATTACATCCAGACAGAGGTTCCTGTCAGTTATGTCTAAATGGCAATATATTAACTGGACGTGTCACGGGCATGATACACTAGCACAGGTTGGCACGCGGTGAAACACCACTTCCCACTCATTTCAATGGGTGGAAGCGGAGAGGGTGAGGCGAAGGTGGCATGGGAGGCAGTGAGAAAGATACATTTTTCCCAACTTTATGCAAATCACCAGCGGCAACCACTGGGCGATGACCAATCATATAGAGTGGTTCCCATGACGAATTTGACGCTATGTGACCCAAGGCTGGGGACTTTCTTCAGCAAGGATGGCTGACAAAAATACTAGGATGGAAGCAAATGTAAGTGATTATAGCGTCATAACAAATCATGCAAAAATGTACAGTTGACAGGAATATGTTAGTTATTGTAGAGACAAACGATTCTGCATATTTTCTTTATCATAAAATTAATTTATGAAAATTGTGATTTAGCAAGCTAGCTGACTAGCTAACATTAGCCAGCCAACTAGCTTTATTGGTCTTGTGACATGAGTATGAAATTGTAATTCTAGTTGTTTAATGTTTTAGGGACTCCTGAAACAACCAGCAAACCAGGCTGTCGTCTTGTGAAACAGTGGATGTACAGTGCCTTGCAAAAATATTCATCCCCCTTGGTGTATGGACATACACAAAATAATCCAAATTGGTGAAGTGAAATGAAAAAAATGACGTTTAAAGAAATTCTAAAAAATAAAAAAACAGAAAAGTGGTTTGTGCATGTGTATTCACACGCTTTGCTACGAAGCCCCTAAATAAGATATGGTGCAACCAATTTCCTTCAGAAGTCACATAATTAGTTAAATAAAGTCCACCTTTGTGCAATCTAAGTGTCACATGATCTGTCACATGATCTCAGTATATATACACCTGTTCTGAAAGGCCCCAGAGACTGCAACACCACTAAGCAAGGGAGACCACCAAGCAAGCGGCACTATGAAGACCACAGAGCTCTCCAAACAGGTCAGGGACAAAGTTGTGGAGAAGTACAGATCAGGGTTGGGTTATAAAAAAATATCAGAAACTTTGAACATCCCACGGAGCACAATTAAATCCATTATTAAAAAATTTAAAGAATATGGCACCACAACAAACCTGCCAAGAGAGGGCCGCCCACCAAAACTCACGAACCAGGCAATGAGGGCATTAATCAGAGAGGCAACAAAGAGACCAAAGATAACCCTGAAGTAGCTGCAAACCTCCACAGCGGAGATTGGAGTATCTGTCCATAGGACCACTTTAAGCCGTACACTCCACAGAGTTGGGCTTTACGGAAGAGTGGCCAGAAAAAGCAATTTCTTAAAGCAAAAAATAAGCAAACACGTTTGGTGTTCGCCAAAAGGCATGTGGGAGACTCCCCAAACATATGGAAGAAGATACTCTGGTCCAATGAGACTATAATTTAGGTTTATATCCATCAAGGAAAATGCTATGTCTGGCGCAAACCCAACACCTCTCATCACCCCGAGAATACCATCCCCACAGTAGGGGATGTTTTTCATCGGCAGGGACTGGAAATTGGTCAGAATTGAAGGAATGATGGATGATGCTAAATAAAGGGAAATTCATGAGGGAAACCTGTTTCAGTCCTCCAAAGATTTGAGACTGGGATGGAGGTTCACCTTCCAGCAGAACAATGACCCTAAGCATACTGCTAAAGCAACACTCAAGTGGTAAGGGGAACATTTAAATGTCTTGGAATGGTCTAGTCAAAGCCCAGACCTTAATCCAATTGAGAATCTGTGGTATGACTTAAAGATTGAGACTAGCTGCTGTAATTGTTGCAAAAGGTGGCTCTACAAAGTATTGACTTTGGGGGTGTGAATAGTTATGCACTCTCAAGTTTTTAGTTCTTTGTCTTAATTCTTGTTTGTTTCACCAAAAAATATTTTTAATATTCAAAGTGGTAGGCATGTTGTGTAAATCAAATGATACAAACCCCCCCAAAATCTGTTTTACTTCCAGGTTGTAAGGCAACAAAATAGGAAAAATGCCAAGGGGGTGAAAACTTTCGCAAGCCACTGTAAAGAATCTAGCTAGCTAAAGCATTAACTGCAAATTGAATGTACAATTTAAGCTTCCCTTGCTGATATTTGCCATGCAATGCAGATAGATGAAATAACGTAGATAGCTATGTTCTTGCTTATTGTGAAGTGGAGGATAAAATCCCTGTATGCCTATGGATGTGTAGCTAGCTATCTAGCAGATCTGTGTATGTACCCACACGTTTGGTATACATATTAGTTCAGAACCTAGATATGAAACTCAGATATCATAGCCAGTTGTATCAACTTCAAAATAGTCTGAATATCATTACATTAATGAAGCCTATGGATTGATTAGAATATAACATAACTTTGTGCCATGGATGCAAGTCATATATACAGTGGGGCAAAAAAAGCAAGTTCTCCCACTTAAAAAGAGGAGAGAGGCCTGTAATTTTCATCATAGGTAAAATTCAACTATGACAGACAAAATGAGAAAGAAAAAAAATCCAGAAAATCACATTGTAGGATTTTTAACGAATTTATTTGCAAATTATGGTGGAAAATAAGTATTTGGTCAATAACAAAAGTTTATCTTAATACTTTGTTATATACCCTTTGTTGGCAATGACAGAGGTCAAACGTTTTCTGTATGTCTTCACAAGGTTTTCACACACTGTTGCTGGTATTTTGTCCCATTCCTCCATGCAGATCTCCTCTAGAGCAGTGATGTTTTGGGGCAGTTGCTGGGCAACACGGACTTTCAAATCCCTCCAAAGATTTTCTATGGGGTTGAGATCTGGAGACTGGCTATGCCACTCCAGGACCTTGAAATGCTTCTTACGAAGCCACTCCTTCATTGCCCGGGCGGTGTGTTTGGGATCATTGTCATGCTGAAAGACCCAGCCACGTTTCATCTTCAATGCCCTTGCTGATGGAAGGAGGTTTTCACTCAAAATCTCACGATACATGGCCCCATTCATTCTTTCCTTTACACGGATCAGTCGTCCTGGTCCCTTTGCAGAAAAACAGCCCCAAAGCATGATGTTTCCAGCCCCATACTTCACAGTAGGTATGGTGTTCTTTGGATGCAACTCAGCATTCTTTGTCCTCCAAACATGACGAGTTGAGTTTTTACCAAAAAGTTATATTTTGGTTTCATCTGACCATATGACATTCTCCCAATCTTCTTCTGGATCATCCAAATGCTCTCTAGCAAACTTCAGACGGGCCTGGACATGTACTGGCTTAAGCAGGGGGACACGTCTGGCACTGCAGGATTTGAGTCCCTGGCGGCGTAGTGTGTTACTGATGGTAGGCTTTGTTACTTTGGTCCCAGCTCTCTGCAGGTCATTCACTAGGTCCCCCCGTGTGGTTCTGGGATTTTTGCTCACCGTTCTTGTGATCATTTTGACCCCACGGGGTGAGATCTTGCGTGGAGCCCCAGATCGAGGGAGATTATCAGTGGTCTGGTATGTCTTCCATTTCCTAATAATTGCTCCCACAGTTGAGTTCTTCAAACCAAGCTGCTTACCTATTGCAGATGCAGTCTTCCCAGCCTGGTGCAGGTCTACAATTTAGTTTCTGGTGTCCTTTGACAGCTCTTTGGTCTTGGCCATAGTGGAGTTTGGAGTGTGACTGTTTGAGGTTGTGGACAGGTGTCTTTTATACTGATAACAAGTTCAAACAGGTGCCATTAATACAGGTAACGAGTGGAGGACAGAGGAGCCTCTTAAAGAAGAAGTTACAGGTCTGTGAGAGCCAGAAATCTTGCTTGTTTGTAGGTGACCAAATACTTATTTTCCACCATAATTTGCAAATTAATTAATTAAAAATCATACAATGTGATTTTCTGGATTTTTTTTTCCCTCATTTTGTTTGTCATCGTTGAAGTGTACCTATGATGAAAATTACAGGCCTCTCTCATCTTTTTAAGTGGGAGAACTTGCACAATTGGTGGCTGACTAAATACTTTTTTGCCCCACTGTATGTCCTAACCGACTTGCCAAAACTATAGTTTGTTAACAAGAAATGTGTGGAGTGGTTGAAAAACTAGTTTTAATGACTCCAACCTAAGTGTATGTAAACTTCTGACTTCAACTGTATGTGCATGTGTAGCATGTGACAATAACAGGATCATATTAAGGATAGCATCACAAATGAATACATAAATACCACTTGAAGCTTGATGATGAGTTGATCATGTGAATCAGCTGTGCAGCGCTAAGACAAAAACAAAGAATTGGCACTCCTTTGAGTCCTCAGGACCAGGACTGAGAACCACTGCTCTTCATATGTAGACACGATTTCATAGCTCTCTTTATCTGAGGACGGAAAACCTCACAAGAAACAGACTTCATTATAGTCAAATTACACCGAACTGAATATTATGTTACTATTATCTCCGTCCTCACTTATAGGGACAGGAACTACACAAAAGTACCTGCCCTGTCCAGAATAGCCTACTCTCTCACTTTGACAGTTGGGGCTGCTATCCTTTCACCCTCCTTCATGGCTGTTAGCTCGCTACCTATAAATGCATTTGGAGTTTGTTTTTTACAGTGGTAAATACATCAAGATAGCTAGCTAACATGAAGTTAGGTAGCTGGTGATATTTAATTAACTTAGTACTACTTACTTACTTACTATCTATACAGTATGCGAAGTTTGCTAGATAGCTAGCTAGCCAACTATCTGTCTCATTTGAGTTTTAAATGATATTACTATTGAACTATGTACCCATTTAATAACCAGACCATACAAACGTGCTATGATGCATTTTTGACACACGATCCAACATGCTGCTATATGCTGGAGCGACACGCAGCAATTTACAGCTATCTAGTATACATGCACCACTAATCCTTATGAAGAACTTCCTGGCAGAAGGGGTTACTCGACCAGTCAGCAGCAGAGATACCAGTTAAATAATTGCTGAAATGTTGCTTGATTATATATTGTTTAAGGTTAATATCAATAGTGGGTAGGTGCTCAGTATATATAATCAGTATCCTACAATGGTGTTTATCACCAGCGTTGTTTGGCGTGATGGTAACACATTTACGTTTTGATTATGAAACCGGAGTTCGAATCGCAGACAGCGTCATGATTCATGAAATCTCATTCTAACCAATAATGGGGCGTGTTCATTATAAATACATTGTGATTTTGTTTGCAGAGCACACAGGCTGGCAGTTTATCGCCAGTTCACCCTATGGGCACAGGGGAGAATTGGACGAGGTGAACGCCGTCTCATCCCTGCGTGTGTCGTTTCTTCTATATGGCACGCAAAGTAGAAACAAAGGCATTAACATAGGGTTTGAATAAAACCAGTTCATTTAGTAAATCTAGCCTGCTGTAATTTTTTTTCAAGACCTAATGCCGGCACCTTATGTAAAAATAGTATTAGTTAGCTTGTCCACTATAACAACTGGTTCAAGCATAACCAGATAAACTTGCTTTGAAGATAAAACGACTTTCAACGCGCACTAAACCCGTGTCCCTGTGGCTATAGTGACTTCAACTAGCTTTGGCTGCCATCTATTGGAAAGGAATGGTAACTACACTGGGCAGCCAGTTGGCACAGTCAAAGTAGACTTTAATAATGTATGCCATTTAGCAGACGCCTTTATCTAAAGCAAACTGGGTAGATGGTGGTGGAAATAGATCACAGAAACAGGATTTCAATTTTGATATCATGGATGGTCAGTCCTTGCATCTATAGCTCTGTCTATAAATTTGAGAGGAGCTACATTTCTCCAGCCCCATCCCTCAGCGTTTTACTGAAAGAGGAATAGGGAGACACTTTGTTATTGCTTCTACTGCAGATTGCCACTTTAAGAAGTTAAAATGCAGATTAAATACGCACAAATATATGTTACTGATACTATAAATGTCACTCAGACAGTTAGTGAATACACAGCATCAAGCACAGCAAACAACCAATCAATCAATCAATCAATCAAATGTATTTTACAAAAGCCCTTTTTACATGAAAATAATAACCACATTGGTTATATAGGGTGCAACAGTTCAGCACCTCAGGAGCAAATGGCTTTTCATAGCTGAGCATTCATAGGTTGAGAGAGAGTCGAAACAGCAGGACCGGGACAAGGTAGCAGGTCTGTTGAAACAGCAGGATCGGGACAAGGTAGCAGGTCTGTTGAAACAGCAGGACCGGGACAAGGTAGCAGGTCTGTTGAAACAGCAGGACCGGGACAAGGTAGCAGGTCTGTTGAAACAGCAGGACCGGGACAAGGTAGCAGGTCTGTTGAAACAGCAGGACCGGGACAAGGTAGCAGGTCTGTTGAAACAGCAGGACCGGGACAAGGTAGCAGGTCTGTTGAAACAGCAGGACCGGGACAAGGTAGCAGGTCTGTTGAAACAGCAGGACCGGGACAAGGTAGCAGGTCTGTTGAAACAGGTAAAAAAATGGAAAAACAGTGGAAAAACAATTCCACTCTGATTCCCTTTATGGATGGGTGTATCTTTTAATTCGCTGTTGAATGGCCTGGTCCTTACCCATTTTTGGAACACCAGGCCGCTCCCCCAAAGTGATCCATAGTATATTTTGGCTCGCACTGTGATGATTGTGATTCTGAGCTCTCAGGTTCACACAGCGAGTTCTGGTCTTCACTGATCTCACTCTCCGTCAGCTCCATCTGTGGCATATAGGGGCAGGACATCGGTTGTATACTGATGGTTGTGAGCACAATCTAGCTGGGCCCCGAGCCCTTTAGTGATGGTCCTGGTGGACCTCTTCTCCACTGCAGCACAGGAACACTCTGGCACCCAGTGGTCAGTTTGGCATGCTGTACTAACCGTTCTTTCCTGTTGGTAGAAAATAATTAAGGCGGTGTCTTGAAATAAACAATAGCCTTAGAAATAACATGGATTTGAATGTACCTCCTCTGTCTCCTGCACAGTCTCCTCCAGGATGAAAACCTTTTCATGGATGAAGATGTCATCCTGAAAACACACAAACGTTTTGTTAAGCCAACTGAACCCAAATATATCAGTTGGCATTAACAAGCTACCTGTCTTGTATGGTTTACACACACACACACACACACACACACACACACACACACACACACACACACACACACACACACACACACACACACACACACACACACACACACACACACACACACAGGGACATTTACTTTTCAGCAAACATTAGCTATGTCAACTTCAGTCTAGCTAAATGAGGTGGAGCTATCAAAACATTACAAATTCAAATCTGTCAACAAAATGTATTACAGTACTTGACTATCTGAGGTGGAAGGTCGCTACAGTAACTACCTAATAACAGGAGTACACGGATAAACTATGTAGCAATTTTAGTTGCAGTTGAGTTGCTTGCTAACATTATTTGCTGGGAGATGTTACACAAAACACTACAGACGCAATTAGCTAGTTACCTAGAGTTGTAACAAAGTTGTCCAGTGTCTAATGCTAGCCTAGTCAACAACAGTCATGACAGCAGTCGCATTTGCTTCAAATCAAATCAAAGTTTATTTGTCACGTGCGCTGAATACAACAGGTGTAGTAGACCTTACAGTGAAATGCTTACTTATAGTCTCTAACCAATAGTGAAAAAAAGGTATTAGGTGAACAATAGTAAAAAGACAGGCTATATACAGTAGCGAGGCGATAAAAGTAGCGAGGCTACATACAGACACCGGTTAGTCAGGCTGATTGAGGTAGTATGTACATGTAGACATGGTTAAAGGGACTATGCATAAACAGTGAGGGAAAAAAGTATTTGATCCCCTGCTGATTTTGTACGTTTGCCCACTGATGAAGAAATGATCAGTCTATAATTTTAATGGTAGGTTTATTTGAACAGTGAGAGACAGAATAACAACAAAAAAATCCAGAAAAACGCATGTCAAAAATGTTATAAATTGATTTGCATTTTAATGAGGGAAATAAGTATTTGACCCCTCTGCAAAACATGACTTAGTATTTGGTGGCAAAACCCTTGTTGGCAATCACAGAGGTCAGACGTTTCTTGTAGTTGGCCACCAGGTTTGCATACATCTCAGGAGGGATTTTGTCCCACCCCTCTTTGCAGATGTTCTCCAAGTCATTAAGGTTTCGAGGCTGACGTTTGGCAACTCGAACCTTCAGCTCCCTCCACAGATTTTCTATGGGAATAAGGTCTGGAGACTGGCTAGGCCACTCCAGGACCTTAATGTACTTCTTCTTGAGCCACTCCTTTGTTGCCTTGGGTCATTGTCAGGCTGGAATACAGATCCACGACCCATTTTCAATGCCCTGGCTGAGGGAAGGAGGTTCTCACCCAAAATTTGATGGTACATGACCCCGTCTATCGTCCCTTTGATGCGGTAAAGTTGTCCTGTCCCCTTAGCAGAAAAGCACCCCCAAATCATAATGTTTCCACCTCCATGTTTGACGGTGGGGATGGTGTTCTTGGGGTCATAGGCATCATTCCTCCTCCTCCAAACACAGCGAGTTGAATTGAGCTCCATTTTGGTCTCATCTGACCACAACACTTTCACCCAGTTGTCCTCTCAATTATTCAGATGTTCATTGGCAAACTTCAGAAGAGCATGTATATGTGCTTTCTTGAGCAGGGGGACCTTGCGGGCGCTGCAGGATTTCAGTCAGCGTAGTGTGTTACCAGTGTGTTACCAGCGTAGTGTGTTACCAATTGTTTTCTTGGTGACTATGGTCCCAGCTGCCTTGAGATCATTGACAATATCCTCCCGTGTAGTTCTGGGATGATTCCTCACCGTTCTCATGATCATTGCAACCCCACAAGGTGAGATCTTGCATGGAGCCCCAGGCCGAGGGAGATTGACAGTTATTTTGTGTTTCTTCCATTTGCGAATAATCACACCAACTGTTGTCACCTTCTCACCAAGCTGCTTGGCGATGGTCTTGTAGCCCATTCCAGCCTTGTGTAGGTCTACAATCTTGTCCCTGACATCCTTGGAGAGCTCTTTGGTCTTGGCCATGGTGGAGAGTTTGGAATCTGATTGATTGATTGCTTCCGTGGACAGGTGTCTTTCATACAGGTAACAAACTGAGATTAGGAGCACTCCCTTTAAGAGTGTGCTCCTAATCTCAGCTCGTTACCTGTATAAAAGACACCTGGGAGCCAGACATTTTTGACATGTTTTTCTGGATTTTGTTGTTGTTATTCTATCTCTCACTGTTCAAATAAACCTACCATTAAAATTATAGACTGATCATTTCTTTGTCAGTGGGCAAACGTACAAAATCAGCAGGGGATCAAATACTTTTTTCCATTACTGTATGATAAACAGAGAGTAGCAGTAGCGTAAAAGAGGGGTTGGGTGGGTGGGTGGTGGGTGGGACACAATGCAGATAGCCCGGTTAGCCAATGTGCGGGGGAGCACTGGTTGGTCGGCCCAATTGAGGTAGCATGTACATGAATGTATAGTTAAAGTGACTATGCATATATGATAAACAGAGAGTAGCAGCAGCGTAAAAAGAGAGGGGGGGGGGGGGGGGGGGGGGGGGGGGACACACAATGCAAATAGTCCGGGTAGCCATTTGATTACCTGTTCAGGAGTCTTATGGCTTGGGGGTAAAAACTGTTGAGAAGCCTTTTTGTCCTAGACTTGGCACTCCGGTACCGCTTGCCATGCGGTAGTAGAGAGAACATGTAGAGAAATGTAATATCCATATATGGCCAGCTATGTAAACTTTAACATTGAATTATCCTGCAATAGATGTAGTTCAATTGGTAACATACATTTTTGTCTTCTAATGCCTCTTAAGGGGAAAGTAATCTAAAAGTAACTGAATGTAATCAGATTACCTTACTGAGTTTGGGAAGTCCAAAAGTTATGTTACTGATTACAATTTAACAGGTAACTAGTAACTGTAATGAATTACATTTAGAAAGTAACCTACCCAACCCTGTATAAAAGTGATAATGCTCTTGAAGCCAGTGTTTGATGGATATATTGGCACGGTTTGCCGGTCCTCGATGACAACACCCAACACGGCTTCTCGGCATTATCACTTATTTATACTTCAAATGGAGCAAACTTTGTTAATAACATGTATTAAATCATATGAAATAATGTCTATAAAAATAAGTTGATTCACCCATATAAGTATACCTGGATGCACAAACATTGTTTTCTTTGTTTGGGCTAATGGCTAGGCTAGGCTAGGCTAATGGCTAGGCTAATGTGGATTCTAGGCTACCTGTCACATAGCAGTGGTAATGGCATGCAATTCACACCTCCAACGTAAATGTAGATAATTAGCATAACTCTTGATGCTCCGCTCTGTTTTTCCGCCAAAAAATCCTTTGGTCATTGAGCAGCGTTGCTGCATGAGCTCGGCGGTTGAGACCAAGGGCCCAAGGTTCCAGGCTGGAAGCACGCTTTTGACTACACCTACAGTATTGCTTCGGTGCTGCAGTTTAACTGAATCATGGCCGAAAAAGACAATTCCAATAGAGAAGATACCACAGAAGTCAAATTCCAAAATTATTTAAATTGTCACCAAGGCCGATTTTTGTCATCACTCACAGTTGAAGATATTAGCATTTTATATTCATGCTCTAAGATTATGACCCCAGCTGGGTCTGGTCTACTTAGTTCATTGACTTTCATTGAACTTTCAGTGAACCAGAAAATAACTTTTGAGAGGGGTGTCTCACTTTCTCTTCTGTCTCTGGATACATTTTTTGGTCTATGCGTGAACCGGTAGAGTTCGCCCATTGGTTGTTGCATCGCCTCGCCTTAATTGAGGAAAGCGCCCTATGTGTGTACGCGTGTGTGTTCTGACACTTCACAAAGAACATCATGAATATTCACACTGAGTTATAAATATTTAAATCCTCCATTCAGGACACCCAAACCTCTCCCTTTTTTGGGCTCAGGAAAATAACTTCACGTGTGGTGTGTGTATTTAAGGATAGACACTTTCTCACCACTTTATTTCCCTTA
Source organism: Oncorhynchus mykiss (assembly GCF_013265735.2). Taxonomy (NCBI): domain Eukaryota; kingdom Metazoa; phylum Chordata; class Actinopteri; order Salmoniformes; family Salmonidae; genus Oncorhynchus; species Oncorhynchus mykiss. Next base: position 52,298,717 of record NC_048582.1, on the reverse strand, counting down.
AAACCTTCTGTGGGATTTGCACATTGGCAAACAGATGTTGAACCTTTGCTAAAGCCACTTCTCTCACAGCCTTTAGCTTCATGACCACAGGCAGAGGGGAAATGTCAATCATATCAAGCCTGATTGAATACTCATGGTCAAGCTCTTCAACTTGTTCTCTCCACCCACCAGCTACCATCCCATGTACCAGAACGCTGCTATTGGCGAGGACACTCACACCACTGTTAAGGCTTCAGGTTCTACCAACAAAATACAACCTAGCACTCTGGTACCCTGCAAACCATGATCCGTTTTGTATCTTACATGAGTCAAATGTAATGTAGTCTGTTTCACACATTGTTAGTGATTGCTGTTCATACATCGTTAGACATGACCGCTTTGTCAACCTGATAGCTAATGAGGTGAGATAGGCAGTAACACCATCAGTGCATATTCCTGCATGTTGATGATGTTTTCTTGTATACCAAATATGTCAGATGTTGTTGTTGCTGTGGGGGAGGCTGGAGGGAGGTGCTGGAGGGAGGCCAGAGGGAGGGGTTCAGATAGTGTTGTTGTGAGGGAGGCCGGAGGGAGGTGCTGGAGGGAGGCCAGAGGGAGGGGTTCAGACAGAGTTGTTGTGAGGGAGGACGGAGGGAGGTGCTGGAGGGAGGCCAGAGGGAGGGGTTCAGATAGTGTTGTTGTGAGGGAGGCCGGAGGGAGGTACTGGAGGGAGGCCAGAGGGAGGGGTTCAGATAGTGTGGTTGTGAGGGAGGCTGGAGGGAGGTGCTGGAGGGAGGCCAGAGGGAGGGGTTCAGATAGAGTTGTTGTGAGAGAGGCCGGAAGTGAAGTGCTCATATTGGAAGTGGGTTGCTATTTTCACCCGTAAGTGGAGCAGGCCTTTGCTGACAAGTTGCTGAAATACCAGGTTATCAGTGCAAACTTGTAGTACTGATATTTGGGAGTCTTGGCCATGTACATAGGCTGACAGTGCGTGGCCTTCAGCTTGCAGGCCTGCATAGGAAAAAGGCAAAGCAGCTAGCGAGGTACTGCTCTGTGTCAGGTGTCATGGGTAGCCTTTCTGAATGGAGAATTTTTTCAGGTTTACAGTCATCCACCATGTTCAAGATCCTCCTGAAAATCAAAAGATGAGTGGAGCTGGATTGGACACCCTTCAGAAACCGACCACCATCATCACTCGCCAGTCCTGCCCACTGGTTGAACCAACGTTATGTCCACGTCATTTCAATTAAATTACATCGAACCAACGTGGAATAGACGTTTAATTGACATCTGTCCCAGTGGTTGAAATGGAACCCACAGGGAAAAAGAAACAGAGGGCGACCCAGAAACCGAGAAAGTCTAGGCAGAAATGGCTGAGAGCGGCCTCAACTGGTGTGACCTGGGAAAACTTGCTCCAAACCGAGATGCAGGACAATTGTCAACAGGCTTAAGTCAAGTACGTCTGTGTGTGTGTGCGCATGCATGCGTGCGTATAGAAAGAAGGAGACTCCACCTCACTTTTAGTACAAAATAAAGTAGTTTTTATTTAGGAAGTAGAAAAAGACAACATTCATACATTTTATTTTAAAAAACATTGGCAAACTCAAACCTTTTCAGAGATAGTTGAGGTGCGTTTTACAGTATTAGTGCAAACACTTTATAAGAGTTTAAGAGTCCTTCAAGTTACTCTGCATTTGACCTTTGGATCACCGACAGCAGCATAGTATAGTCCCACCAAGGACCCAGATGAATTACGATAGTTGCACCTCTGTGATTGCATCAGAGTGGATTGTCTACATGTTAGTTGAGGATGAGGCACATGATGAAATGATACAGTACATCAGGTCTCACAGCCAATGACAGAGCTTATTCCAGCTGACTCCAAGATGGCTGCCTTCTGGAACAGTACATTCTGATTGCTTCTTATCTGATGTGCAAGTGATGATGAGGATGTGCTATTTGTATGCGTTACAGTTATATGGGACAGTATGTGTGTGTCTATGTGTGTCTCCATCCTACACGTCAACAGGCCTGTGTGTGTTGTGTGTGTGTCTGTGAGGACAGCAGGCATGCAGCAGCACCTTGCGTATGTCTCTGTTCCTCAGGCTATACAGCAGAGGGTTGAGCAGAGAGTTCCCTGCAGCCGGCACTAACGTAGCATACGTATACAGGGGCGAGCTAGATGCGTCGCCCAGCAAACCGTAAAGGGCGAAGGGCGTCCAGAAGCTGACAAACACTCCGAGGACTAACAACAGCCGAGATAGGCCCTTCCCCCGGCCCCCGTGCTTGCTGTTGTACGATTGGTCGTCAGGCAGGAAGTGCCTCTGCGTGGCAATGGCATGGGCGTGCCGCCTAGCGACGCGGCAGATCCCGGTGTATAGCTGCAGCGTTACCATGATGACCAGCAGGAAGCCGCCACAAAGCAACGACAGGTACGTCCGGGTCAGGGGTCGCGCCACGGAACAGGATGTGATGTCATTGAGGCAGTGCCACCCCAGCATTGGGCCCAAGCCGATCAGACATGACCCCAGCCAGACGAGTGCCAGCAGACCAGCGGCGCATCGACGCGAGTGGCGGGAGCCGTAGGTGAGGGCGTGGCTTAGCGACAGGTAACGGTCCAGCGCCACGCCCATCAGGCTGAGGAGGGAGGCGGTCAGTGATGTCGCCAGAAGCCCTGACGTCATCAGATCTGACCAATCCGTGGGCTCCACACAGAACAGGAAGAGGAAGTGCAGGATCAAGGCCACGCCCGCCAGCAGGTCGGCCAATGCCAGGCTGGCGAGGAGCAGGAAGACAGGAGCACGGAGAGAAGGCGTGGCCAAGATGGCCGCCACTACGATGGTGTTCTCGGATACAATGAGGGTTCCGGAGACGCACAGTGCCACTCCCCATAGGCTGAGAGGAGAGGCCTCAGGAATGGTTGTGGGATCTGATTGGTCCAGCTGGGAAAGAGGCGAAGTCATCCCTGAACCTGAAGACTCCTCGAACCAGATGTCCGAGTCATTCTGGGTCATCATGAGTCACACACACGACACCTGAGAGAGAGCGAGAGAGAGAGAAGACAGAGATGTTAACAAACAATGTCACAGACTGTTAGCAAGTCTCCCTCTCCCTCTGTTCCTGCATGTGGTTTGTTATGGTTACTTAACAGCAGCAGACAGACACCCTGCACTGGGGCTGCATCTACTCTACAGTGGCTTCCTCTCCTCGTCTCCTCTCCTGCATCTCAATAGTCTACAGTGGCTTCCTCTCCTCGTCTCCTCTCCTGCATCTCAATAGTCTACAGTGGCTTCCTTTCCTCGTCTCCTGTCCTGCATCTCGATAGTCTACAGTGGCTTCCTCTCTTGGGTCTTAGGCCACTTCGGCATCTGCCAAAAGGTCTGGGCATTTATGGCACAGGAGGTAGTGCACTTGAACCACAGTGATACTGGTTCATCTCAAAGGAGAGACTTTGCATGCTCCTCACATTACTATGGGACCATTCCATTTCATTGCCTGATATCTACTCTTCTCTCTCCAAAGTGTGCACTTGTTCACTCCCCTCAAGAAATGTACGAGATATATGATGACGAAGCCCTGTCTAGCCTATATGTATGTCTAGCCAATGCTTTTAAATATACAAGGGGGAGTGAACGAGTACACACTCCAGATAGAAGGTGGAGAAGACAGAATTGGAATGCAGCCCTTCTGGTGTCTGTTCTCCACTCTTCTACTACAGTGCCTTGTGGTGTGTTGTGTAACAGATGCCCACTAGCTTGGAAAACCATGTCCTCATGCTTTATCTCTGATATAAATTGAGGTTTACATACACTGCCCCCACACACAGACTGACCTACAGACAGACAGGACAGAAGATCTTACCTTCTAACAAGACCTTGATCACGATTCTTTCAAATCAGCTCTGTTGACAGAGAATCCAGGAAACTGTGATGCCGTGATGCTGTCTGTGTCCAGCTTGTCTCCTGGTATATCGATGGTCGGTAATATCTCAGTAAGGCTTGTCTGTCCCCATCAGAGTAATAACATATCCTCCTTGCGAATAGGTTGTCTCCGTTTCTCCGGTGGTGAACACCGGAATGACTGGATGGATCTCCTGCGCGAATGTTCCTTCACTAGGGAAGGTCTGACTGACGTCAGTGATGGCAGGCTTTAGCCAATGAGGCGCTCGGAGAGACGGGAGTGTGGGGTGGGATGGGGGGCTCCTGTAGAGTAATTTCATTCAGAAAAATGCGGCAGCTTCCCGCCCCTCCCACTGCGGCTTGCCTCGCGCGCAACTTTTCCTTAAAATTTTCGGACAGGCGCTACCGAAACTCTCGCATGCACGCACGCACGCGCACACACACAAACACACACGCACACACACACCGCGGTAAATATTATTGTACGTGTAAATGGTTGAGAGCGAGAAAAGGGCGTAGAGTTGGGGCTCGCAGCGTAGTGGGGCTCGCACCTAGAGGAGCTGTCCAAGGTTCTGAAACGTAATTGTATGCTAGAATTTGCTTGCATAATCGATTGTTGTCATTTATTTTTTGGCGGTATTGAATAAGACTATAAGAAAACATTTGAGGTCATAAGTGTAGTTGTCTCTGCAGAATTTGAAAAGTTAACAGAAACGTGTACGTCATTCAATAAGCAAGAGCAAAATAGGATCTCAGTGCATTAATAGCCTACATGCAGTGTCCTAAGGTGAGTCACTGGCTAAGCACCCTTTGTCTCGGATGAATCATACATGATAATTTCTTGACCTATATGCGCAAGGCATAGTTCTGAGATATTGAGCATCAAAGTTTTCATATCCCAGAATTCAAAACTGTTCTGTAGTGTTTTGTTTTTTCTTAAAGGTAACTAAAGTGCAGAGTATCAAAATCTTGTAACATTTGTAATCCGTTTTTTAGGGAGGGTGCAATCACAGATCGATCCTGGCTCCGAAATGTCAGTCTGGGTTCAGCTACAAGGGTCTATATGACACTTCTGAATTGGACATTAAGATATTAAGACAACGGTAGCTATTTGAATACATAAATGATAGAATAACACTATTTTACCAATATAGAATCAGAGCACATTATTAAGAAATGTATTATGATCGTCAGACGAATTACTGTCGTCACTGAACAAGCACGTGACAACATCAACTTTCTAGTTTTTCATTTTTTTCACTTAAATTTTTTTTTTTTCAAACATCTATCTTCACAGATATATGAAGAACCATCTAAAGATCAATTAAATCTGACTATACAATAGTTTTTTTTAAATGTCAGATAGAACCTTATTGAGGTCTCGATTTGGTCTCGATTTGAGAAAAAGTGCGTAGGCTATATGTCTATCTCTCTCTAGGCCTACATGGCCTTGGGTGTTTTGAAAAGCAAGAAATTGAACATGTATAGGCTTACTATCTATTTTGAAACATGAACAGCTGATTAATGTTGATTGGTTAATGATGTAGGCTATCTGATGAGAGATGATTGATAGATATATCTGGGAAACCCGGTCATGGATGATTTACCTACAACTGAGATTCTCGGTTTCCCCGGTAATACAAAACAGCGTGCGTGGGCTGCAGTGGTTGCTGCAATGTGTCTACGTGATTACGCACGGGCCACGGCACTGCGCAGAGAGGGGGACCCTCGTTTTCTCGTTGACATAGAACCATGTAAGGAAACTGACTTCCGGTTCTCTTTGGGAGAAATATATAGCATTACGTCATTTACACATTAGAAGGAAAAACTGAGAGAGGGAGACAAGGGAGAAGGAGATATTATAATTCAGCCACTGAATATGACACTGAACAAAAATATAAAGGCAACTTGCAATAATTTCAAATATTTTACTGAGTTACAGTTCATATAAGGAAATCAGTCAATTGAAATATATTCATTAGGCCCTAATCGATGGATTTCACATCACTGTGAATAGATATGCATCTATTTTTCACAGATACCTTTAAAAAAATGTAGAGGCGTGGATCAGAAAACCAGCCATGCAGTGCGACACTTCTCCTTCCAATACCGTTGATTAGGCTGTTGATGATTGTGGCCTGTGGAATTTTGTCCCACTCCTCTTCAAAGGCTGCTCGAAGTTTCTGGATATTGTCAGGAACTTGAACATGCTGTCATACATGTCGATCCAGAGCATCCCAAACATGCTCAATGGGTGACATGTCTGGTGAGTATGCAGGCCATGGAACAACTGGGACATTTTCAGCTTGCAGGAATTGTGTACACATCCTTGCAACATGGGGCCGTGCATTATCATGCTGAAACATGAGGTGAGAGCAGCAGATGACTGGCACGACAATGGGCCTCAGGATCTCGTCAAGGTATCACTGTGCATTTAAATTGCCATTGATAAAATGCAATTGTGTTCGTTGTCTGTTATGCCTGCCCATACCATAACCACACCACCACCACGGGGCACTCTGTTCACAACGGGGACATCAGCAAATGGCTCGCACAGTTGAAAATGAGGTTAATCCGTGAAGAGCACACTTCTCCAGCGTGCCAGTGGCCATCGAAGGTGTGCATTTGCCCACTGAAGTCAGTTACGACGCCAAACTGCTGTCAGGTCAAGACCCTGGTGAGGACAACGAGCACACAGATGAGCTTCTCTGAGATGGTTTCTGACAGTTTGTGCAGAAATTATTTGGTTATGCAAATCCACAGTTTCATCAGCTGTCCGGGTGGCTGGTCTCAGACTATCCCGCAGGTGAAGAAGCCGGATGTGGAGGTCCTGGCTGGACTGGTTACACGTGGTCTGCAGTTGTGAGGCCGGATGGAACGACTGCCAAAATCTCTACAATGACGTTGGAGGTGGCTTATGGTAGAGAAATAAACATTAAAATATCTGGCAACAGCTCTTTTATTTCAGCTCATGAAACATGTGACCAACACTTTTACATTTTTGTTCAGTGTACTTCAGCGTGTTGCACCACAGTAACCCGATGAGCTAAAGCCTAGGCAGCAACAAGGGGAGCTTACGCAAGTGTTCAGGTTTCAGGCGTGATTAACCTCCTAATCAAGTTTATGTGGTTCACCGAACCACCTCTGTTACACTACCTTTTAACACCTAGATGGGATAGATAGAGAGGAGACAGGCAGTTAGATCTGTTCCTTACCGTCTGACTGCCCTCAGGTGGGATTTATTAGCTGTTAACGGGAAGCTCAAGCTCGTGCTCATATGACTGCGGAAATTCCTCGGTTATCTAACAGGCACACATACTGCCTCTCCTCATACACACACACCCATACACACCTCTTTGACGCTCCAGCTCAAATCGATGTGTGAGAGGAGGGAGAGGATGGAGAGGAGGAGAAGGGAGAGGAGGAGAGGAGGTTGGGTTGTGTGTGTGGGAGGAGTGTATGTGATGGAGAAGGCATGGGTTTGTATGAGGTGAAGGTGACAAGTGTTTATTGACTTAAAGCATTATTCATTGCAATGTGTGTGTGTCAATCAACATGTTAATTATACAGTTAGAAAGCAATGTATAGACAGGAATTAACAACACATTGTATATATACACCACATAAATACGCATTTGACAAAATACACATGTCCTTGTGTGACAGTGTCTATACAGTACCTGTAATATCTGTGTCGGAATGATAATCAGCGTGTGTGGGCACACATGCCTGTGTGTGTGCACATTCCTGTGTGTGTGTGTGTGCGGGCATATGAGTGTGTGTTTGTGTGCCTGTGTGCGTGCTTGTGAGCATGCTTTTGTGTGTGTGTCCTGGGGCTCTGAGGTAAAAAGGTGTCAATCTGTCTCAGTGGTGTGGGTTTCAGGGTGGTGGAGAAGGGGAGGGGGATGGCAAGGTAACCAAGTAGACTAGGGTCGAGTTACACCGGTTCCTGTCTCTCTCTTTCCCAAATGCAGATAACTCCTCTCCTCTTCATTTAATATTTCCTAAAGCTAGAACCCCATTTCTTTTTTGTTGAGTTTGAGGCCTCTGCAAGGGATCTACAAACAACTGAAAAGTACTTAATCTTACATTTGGAATGTTCTGAAACATTCTGGAACCTTCTGGAACCTTTTAGAACCTTATGATCCCTGTTGACATCTTGAAGCCACCTGAGGAACTGAAGCTATTTTTTGTTTTTCTCTGACTAGTCTTGTGGTCTCTACCTGTCTGTACTGGTCTTTGCTGGTCTGTACTAGTCTGAACTGTTCTGTAGTGGTCAGGATGCGAGGGTTAGAGCTAAAGGCCCTCGGTGCAGCGTTGCTGGTCCTTTCAGTGGTTATCACCTCTCATTGTCAGTCGGACTCTTCAGGTAGGTATGTGAGCATGTTTGTGTGTGTGTGTGTGGTCTGTCACCCTTTGAACTTCCTGACTCTCAACTTTGGCCCCTCTGTTCCTCTTGGCCCCACTTACATTTATAGTATTGTTTCCAACCTTCCCTTGTCTCCTATTATTCATGACCTCTCATTTGAAATGACATGATATGTGTAAGCAAATGAAACATTGGTAGTTTGGCAAACAATGCTCAGACCCCCTAAATGCCTAGGGCTAAGCTCAATGAGTTTAGCTCAATGCCTAGGGTTTAGCTCAATGACTTTAGCTCAATGCCTAGGGTTTAGCTAAATGAGTTTAGCTCAATGCCTAGGGTTTATCTCATTGCACTTAGCTCAATGCCTAGGGTCTAGCTCAATGAGTTTAGCTCAATGCCTAGGGTTTAGCTAAATGAGTTTAGCTCAATGCCTTGGGTTTAACTCATTGAGCTTAGCTCAATGCCTAGGGTTTAGCTCAATGCCTAGGGGTTAGCTCAACGGCCAGGGTTACACTCAATGCCTAGGTTTTAGCTCAATAACTAGAGTTCAGCTCATTGTCTAGTGTTTAGATCAATGCCGAGGGCTTAGCTCAATACCTAGGGTTTAGCTCAATGAGTTTAGCTCAATGCCTAGGGTTTAGCTCAATGCCTAGGGTTTAGCTCAATGCATACGGTTTAGCTCAATGCCTAGGATTTATATCAATGCCCAGGGTTTAGCTCAATCCCTGAGGTTTAGCTCAATCCATAGGGTTTAGCTCAATCCATAGGGTTTAGCTCAATGCCTAGGGTTTAGATCAATAACTAGGATTTAGCTCAATAACTAGGGCTTAGCTCAACGAGTTTAGCTCAATGCCTAGGGTTTAGCTCAATGCCTAAGGTTTAGCTCAATGCAGAGGGTTTTGATCACTGCCTAGGGTTTAGCTCAATACCTTGGGTTTAGCTCAATACCTACGGTTTAGCTCAATGAATAGGGTTGAGCTAAATCCCTAGGGTTTAGCTCAAGGCCTAGGGTTTAGCTCAAGGCCTAGGATTGAGCTCAATGCCTAGGGTTTAGCTCAATAACCAGGGTTTAGCCCAATGCCCAGGGATTAGCTCAACACCCAGGGTTTAGCTCAATAACCAGTGTTTAGCTCAATGCCCAGGGATTAGCTCAACGCTCAGTATTTAGCTCAATGCCCAGGGTTTAGCTCAAAGCCCAGGGTTTAGCTCAATGCCTAGGGTTTAGCTCAATGCCTAGGGTTTAGCTCAATAACTAGGGTTTATCTCATTATCTAGGGGTTTGCTCAATGCCTAGGGTTTAGATCAATATCTAGGGTTTAGCTCAATACCTAGGGTTTAGCTAAACACCCAGGGTTAGCTCAATACCTAGGGATTAGCTCAATGCTTAACCTCAATGCCTGGGGTTTAGCTCAATTCCAAGGGTTTAGCTCAATTTCTAGGGTTTAGCTCAATGCCTATGGTTTAGTTCAATGCCTAGGCTTAAGCTCAATGCCTAGGGTTTAGCACAATGCCTAGGGTTTAGCTCAATTCCTAGGGTTTAGGTCTGTATTTGGGGATTAGCTCAATACCTGGGGTTTAGCTCAATGCCTAGGGTTTATCTCAATGCCTCGGGTTTAGCTCAATGCATAGGGTTTAGCTAAATGCCTGGGGTTTATCTCAATGCATAGGGTTTAGCTCAATAGGTAGGGTTTAGCTCAATGAGTTTAGCTTAATGCCTAGGGTTTAGCTCAATACCTAGGATTTAGCTCAACATCTGGAGTTTAGCTCAATGAGATTAGCTCAATGCCTTGGGTTTAGCTCAATGCCTAAGCTTTAGCTCGATGAGATTAACTTAATGCCTAGGGCATAGCTCAATGCCTAAGGTATAGCTCAATGATTAGGGATTAGCTCAATTCCTAGGTTTGAGCTAAATGCCAAGGGTTTAGCACATTGCTTAGGGTTCATCTCAATGAGTTTAGCTCATTGCCTAGGGTTTAGCTCAATGCCTAGGGTTTAGTTCAATGAGTTTACCTCAATACCTAGGGTTTAGCACAATGCATAGAGTTTAGCTCAATGCATAGGGTTTAGCTCAATGAATAGGGTTCAGCTCAATATCTAGGGTTTAGCTCAATGGGTAGGGTTTAGCTCAATTAGTTTAGCTCGGTGCTTTGGGTTTAGCTCAAAGCCTAGGCTTTACCTCAGAACCTAGGGTTTAGCTCAAATCCTACAGGTTTAGCTCAATGATTAGGGTTTAGGTCAATGCCTAGGGTTTAGCTCAATGCCTAGGGTTTGTCTCAATCCCTAGGGTTTAGCTAAATGCTAAGGGGTTTAGATCATTGCCCAGGGTTTAGCTAAATGAGATTATCTTAATGCCCAGGGTATAGCTCAATTCCTAATGTATAGCTCAATGCATAAGGTTTAGGTCAATGCCTAGGGTTTAGCTCAATGCCTAGGGTTTGTCTCAATCCCTAGGGTTTAGCTAAATGCCTAGGGTTTAGATCATTGCCCAGGGTTTAGCTAAATGAGAGTAGCTTAATGCCTAAGGTATAGCTCAATGCCTAGGTTTTAGGTGAATGCCTAGGGTATAGCTCAATGTCTAGGGTGTAGCTCAATGCCTAAGGTATAGCTCAATGCCTAGGTATTAGCTCAATTCCTAGGGTTTAGCTAAATGCCAAGGGTTTAGCTCATTGCCTTGGGTTTAGCTCAATAACTAGGGTTTAGCTCAATTAGTTTAGCTCAATGCCTAGGGTGTAGCTCAATGCCTAGGGTTGAGCTCAATGCCCAGGGTTTAGCTCAATATCTAGGGGTTAGCTCAATTCCTAGGGTTAGCTCAATATCTAGGGATTTTTTCAACACTTAGGTTTTAGCCAAATACCTAGGATTAGCTCAATGGCCAGAGTTGAGCTAAATCCCTAAGTTTGATTTTAGCCTAATGATTTTAGCTCAATTCCTAGGGTTTACGTTAATGCCTAGGCTTAAGCTCAATGCCTAGGCTATTGCTCAATGCCTAGGGTTTAGCTCAATAGCTAGGGTTTAGCTCAATGATTTTAGCCTAATGCCTAGAGTTTAGATCAATGCCTAGGGTTTAGCTCAATTCCTAGGGTTTATGTTGATATTTGGGGTTTTGCTCAATGCATGGGGTTTAGCTCAATGCATAGGGTTTAGCTTAATAAATTTAGCTCAATACCTAGGGTATAGCTCAATGCATAGGGTTCAGCTCAATATCTAGGGTTTAACTCAATGATTTTAGCCTAGTGATTTTAGCTCAATTCCTAGGGTTTAGGTCAATGCCTAGGCTTAAGCTTAATGCCTAGGCTTAAGCTCAATGCCTACGGTTTAGCTCAATGCCTAGGGTTTAGTACAATAGCTAGGGTTTAGCTCAATGATTTTAGCCTAATGCCTAGGGTTTAGATCAAGGCCTAGGGTTTAGCTCAATTCCTAGGGTTTATGTTGATACTTGGGGTTTTGCTCAATGCATAGGGTTTAGCTTAATGAATTTAGCTCAATACCTAGGGTATAGCTCAATAGGTAAGGTTTAGCTCAATACGTTTTTCTCGATGCCTAGGGTTGAGCTCAATGCCTAGGGTTTAGCTAAATACCTAGGATTTAGCTCAGTATCTAGGGTTTAGCTCAATAGGTAAGGTTTAGCTCCATACGTTTTTCTCGATGCCTAGGGTTGAGCTCAATGCCTAGGGTTTAGCTAAATACCTAGGATTTAGCTCAATATCTAGAGTTTAGCTCAATGAGTTTAGCTCAATGCCTTGGGTTTAGCTCAATGCCTAGGGTTTAGCTCAATATCTAGGTTTGAGCTCAATATCTAGAGTTTACCTCAATGAGTTTAGCTCAATTCCCTGGGTTTAGCTCAAAGCTTAGGGTTTAGCTCAATGCATAGGGTTAGCCCAATGCCTAGGGTTTAGCTCAAAGCCTGCAGGTTTATCTCAATGATTAATGTCTAGCTAATGCCCTGGGTTTAGCTCAACACCTAGGTTTTAGCTCAATGCGTAGGTTTTAGCTCAATGGCTAGGGTTTAGCTCAATACCTAGGGTTTAGCTCAATACCTAGGGTTTAGCTCAATGTCTAGGGTTTAGCTCAATGATTTTAGCCTAATGCCTAGGGTTTAGATCAATGCCTAGGGTTTAGCTCAATTCCTAGGGTTTATGTTGATATTTGGGGTTTTGCTCAATGCATGGGGTTTAGCTCAATGCATAGGGTTTAGCTTAATAAATGTAGCTCAATACCTAGGGTATAGCTCAATGCATAGGGTTCAGCTCAATATCTAGGGTTTAACTCAATGATTTTAGCCTAGTGATTTTAGCTCAATTCCTAGGGTTTAGGTCAATGCCTAGGCTTAAGCTTAATGCCTAGGCTTAAGCTCAATGCCTACGGTTTAGCTCAATGCCTAGGGTTTAGTACAATAGCTAGGGTTTAGCTCAATGATTTTAGCCTAATGCCTAGGGTTTAGATCAAGGCCTAGGGTTTAGCTCAATTCCTAGGGTTTATGTTGATACTTGGGGTTTTGCTCAATGCATAGGGTTTAGCTTAATGAATTTAGCTCAATACCTAGGGTATAGCTCAATAGGTAAGGTTTAGCTCAATACGTTTTTCTCGATGCCTAGGGTTGAGCTCAATGCCTAGGGTTTAGCTAAATACCTAGGATTTAGCTCAGTATCTAGGGTTTAGCTCAATAGGTAAGGTTTAGCTCCATACGTTTTTCTCGATGCCTAGGGTTGAGCTCAATGCCTAGGGTTTAGCTAAATACCTAGGATTTAGCTCAATATCTAGAGTTTAGCTCAATGAGTTTAGCTCAATGCCTTGGGTTTAGCTCAATGCCTAGGGTTTAGCTCAATATCTAGGTTTGAGCTCAATATCTAGAGTTTACCTCAATGAGTTTAGCTCAATTCCCTGGGTTTAGCTCAAAGCTTAGGGTTTAGCTCAATGCATAGGGTTAGCCCAATGCCTAGGGTTTAGCTCAAAGCCTGCAGGTTTATCTCAATGATTAATGTCTAGCTAATGCCCTGGGTTTAGCTCAACACCTAGGTTTTAGCTCAATGCGTAGGTTTTAGCTCAATGGCTAGGGTTTAGCTCAATACCTAGGGTTTAGCTCAATACCTAGGGTTTAGCTCAATGCCTAGGGTTTAGCTCAACTCCTGGGGTTTAGCTCAATGTCTAGGGTTTAGCTCAATGCCTAGGGTTTAGCTCAATGCCTAGGGTTTAGCTCAATGATTAGGGATTAGCTAAATTCCTGGGATTTAGCTCAATGCCAAGGGTTTAGCTGAATGAGTTTAGCTCAATGCCTAGGGCTTAGCTTAATACCTTGGGTTTAGCTCAACACCTAGGTTTTAGCTCAATCCCTAGGGTTTAGCTCAATATATAGTGTTTAACCCAATACCTAGGGTTTAGCTCAATAAGTTTAGCTCAATGAGTTTAGCTCAATTGCTAGGGTATAGCTCAATGCCTAGGGTACAGCTCAATTCCTAGGGTTTTGCTCAGACCCTATGGTTTAGCTCAATGCCTAGTGTTTAGCTCAATCACTAGGGTTTATTTCAATGCTTTGGGTTTAGCTCAATGCCATGGGTTTAGCTCAATGCCTAGGGTTTAGCTCAATGCCTAGGGTTTAGCTCAAAGCCTAGGGCTTAGCCCAATGCCCAGGGTTTAGCTCGATGCCTAGGGTTTAGCTAAATACCTAGGATTTAGCTCAATATCTAGAGTTTAGCTCAATGAGTTTAGCTCAATGCCTTGGGTTTAGCTCAATGCCTAGGGTTTAGCTCAATATCTAGGTTTGAGCTCAATATCTAGAGTTTACCTCAATGAGTTTAGCTCAATTCCCTGGGTTTAGCTCAAAGCTTAGGGTTTAGCTCAATGCATAGGGTTAGCCCAATGCCTAGGGTTTAGCTCAAAGCCTGCAGGTTTATCTCAATGATTAATGTCTAGCTAATGCCCTGGGTTTAGCTCAACACCTAGGTTTTAGCTCAATGCGTAGGTTTTAGCTCAATGGCTAGGGTTTAGCTCAATACCTAGGGTTTAGCTCAATACCTAGGGTTTAGCTCAATGCCTAGGGTTTAGCTCAACTCCTGGGGTTTAGCTCAATGTCTAGGGTTTAGCTCAATGCCTAGGGTTTAGCTCAATGCCTAGGGTTTAGCTCAATGATTAGGGATTAGCTAAATTCCTGGGATTTAGCTCAATGCCAAGGGTTTAGCTGAATGAGTTTAGCTCAATGCCTAGGGCTTAGCTTAATACCTTGGGTTTAGCTCAACACCTAGGTTTTAGCTCAATCCCTAGGGTTTACCTCAATATATAGTGTTTAACCCAATACCTAGGGTTTAGCTCAATAAGTTTAGCTCAATGAGTTTAGCTCAATTGCTAGGGTATAGCTCAATGCCTAGGGTACAGCTCAATCCCTAGGGTTTTGCTCAGACCCTATGGTTTAGCTCAATGCCTAGTGTTTAGCTCAATCACTAGGGTTTATTTCAATGCTTTGGGTTTAGCTCAATGCCATGGGTTTAGCTCAATGCCTAGGGTTTAGCTCAATGCCTAGGGTTTAGCTCAAAGCCTAGGGCTTAGCCCAATGCCCAGGGTTTAGCTCGATGCCTAGGGTTTAGCTAAATACCTAGGATTTAGCTCAATATCTAGAGTTTAGCTCAATGAGTTTAGCTCAATGCCTTGGGTTTAGCTCAATGCCTAGGGTTTAGCTCAATATCTAGGTTTGAGCTCAATATCTAGAGTTTACCTCAATGAGTTTAGCTCAATTCCCTGGGTTTAGCTCAAAGCTTAGGGTTTAGCTCAATGCATAGGGTTAGCCCAATGCCTAGGGTTTAGCTCAAAGCCTGCAGGTTTATCTCAATGATTAATGTCTAGCTAATGCCCTGGGTTTAGCTCAACACCTAGGTTTTAGCTCAATGCGTAGGTTTTAGCTCAATGGCTAGGGTTTAGCTCAATACCTAGGGTTTAGCTCAATACCTAGGGTTTAGCTCAATGCCTAGGGTTTAGCTCAACTCCTGGGGTTTAGCTCAATGTCTAGGGTTTAGCTCAATGCCTAGGGTTTCGCTCAATGCCTAGGGTTTAGCTCAATGATTAGGGATTAGCTAAATTCCTGGGATTTAGCTCAATGCCAAGGGTTTAGCTGAATGAGTTTAGCTCAATGCCTAGGGCTTAGCTTAATACCTTGGGTTTAGCTCAACACCTAGGTTTTAGCTCAATCCCTAGGGTTTAGCTCAATATATAGTGTTTAACCCAATACCTAGGGTTTAGCTCAATAAGTTTAGCTCAATGAGTTTAGCTCAATTGCTAGGGTATAGCTCAATGCCTAGGGTACAGCTCAATTCCTAGGGTTTTGCTCAGACCCTATGGTTTAGCTCAATGCCTAGTGTTTAGCTCAATCACTAGGGTTTATTTCAATGCTTTGGGTTTAGCTCAATGCCATGGGTTTAGCTCAATGCCTAGGGTTTAGCTCAATGCCTAGGGTTTAGCTCAAAGCCTAGGGCTTAGCCCAATGCCCAGGGTTTAGCTCGATGCCTAGGGTTTAGCTCAATGCCTAGGGTTTAGCTCAATGTTTCGGGTTTAGCTCAATATCTTGGGTTTAGCTCAATGCCTTGGGTTTATCTCAACTGATGGGGTTTAGCTCAATGTCTAGGGTTTAGCTCAATGCCTAAGGTTTAGCTCAATGATTAGGGATTAGCTCAAATCCTAGGGTTTAGCTCAATGCCAAGAGTTTAGCTCATTGCCTAGGGTTTATCTCAATGAGTTTAGCTCAATGCCTAGGGTTTAGCTCAATACCTAGGTTTTAACTCAATGCTTAGGGTTTAGCTCAATGTCTAGAGTTTTGCTCAATGCCTAGGGTTTAGCTCAATATATTGGGTTTAGCCCAAAACCTAGGGTTTAGCTCAACGAGTTTAGCTCAATGCCTAGGGTATATCTCAATTCCTAGGGTTTAGCTCAATGCCGAGGGTTTAGCTCAATGCCTAGGGTTTAGCTCAATGCCTAGGGTTTAGCTCAATGACTTGGGTTTAGCCCAATGCCTCGGGTTTAGCCCAATTCCCAGGGTTGATCTCAAAGCCTAGGGTTTAGCTCGATGCCTAGGGTTTAGCTCAATTCCTAGGGTTTAGCTCGATGCCTAGGGTTTGGCTCAATGAGTGTAGCTCAATACCTAGGATTTAAGTGAATCCTAGGTTTTAGCTCATTTTGTCTTTTTCTGTGTTCCCCTCCCCATCTACTATTGGTTGTATTTGTTGGATGAGAAAACAATTTTTGCAACTAAATATTTTGTGACTAAAGTTCAATTTATCTTGAATGATTCATTGATTCCTGTTATGAGGAAAGCAGAGGTCCGCCCTGAGTGTGTTTATGTGTGTTATTCTGCACTGGCTGATTGATTGACAACTGTTGCCTCCAATAGACTGCTCCCAGGCTGAGTCATGTGACCTGTGTGTCGGAGACTCCACCCTAAATCTGACTGGCTGTGTCTGGAGGGTCTGCGGGAACAGTGAGACACACACAGACACACACACAGACACACACAGACACACACACACACACACACACACACACACACACACAGACACACACACACACACACAGACACACACACACACACACACACACACACACACACACACACACACACACACACACACACACACACACACACACACACACACACACACACACACACACAGGTAAGACAACCCTCCAGGTCTTTACCAGATTATTAAATTATTCAGTGTGTCAGGATCTGAACTACACACACACACCATCCCTCCTCTCTCTCGTAGGTAATGATACTGGGTGTGTATCCGATCAGGGTGATTCTCCGAACTGTAATGTGACAAACGACCCAGCCATGTGCACAGGTGAGTAACACACACACACACACACACACACACACACACACACACACACACACACACACACAAAACACACACACACACACACACACACACACACACACAAAATAGACAATGTGAGTAAAAACTATTTGCTAAATAACAATAACATTGATTACATTTCCTTATGTGTTTTTAGTCATAGAGATAGCGGAAGAAGGTGAAGGGGACTCAGGTGAGATTAAACTCAACATTCCATCACTTTATCCATCCCTTATTGATCTCTCTATTATTACTCATCCCTCTCCCCCTCTCTCTCTCTTCCCATATCTCTCCTTCTCCCCCCCCCCCTCCCCATATATCTCCGCCTGTCAGATGAGTCTCCTCCAGAGCCATCAGAGTTCTCCCAGGCCAGCTTTGACATGTCCAGTTTCATAGGAGGCATCATCCTGGTGCTGTGTGTGCAGGCTGGGGGATTCTTCGCCATGCGCTTCCTCAAGAAAGATACCACCTACGACCCCATGTGAGTGAGGGTGTGTGTGTGTGTGTGTGTGTGTGTGTGTGTGTGTGTGTGTGTGTGTGTGTGTGTGTGTGTGTGAGAGAGAGAGAGCAAGAGACAATTAGGCAACAACAAATTCAATCCCTTTTAGACAACTTCCTGGACAAAACTTTCCATTGTAATACTGAAGGTGTAAACTTGACAGTAGAAAACCTAAACAGTACATTCGACCTCAACTTCACTATCAAATCTAAAAATGTCAAACAGAAAACCCAAAGAAAATTAACAACAATGACAAATGGTTTGATGAAGAATGCAAAAACCTAAGAAAGAAATTGAGAAAACTATCCAACCAAAAACAGAGACCCAGATAACCTGAGCCTACCCAGATAACCTGAACCATGGTGAATCACTAAAACAATACAGAAATACACTACGGAAAAAGAAGGAACAGCATGTCAGAAAAGAGCTCAATGTAATTAAAGAACCCATAGAATCTAACCACTTCTGGGAAAATTGGAAAACGCTAAACAAACAACAACATGAAGCGTTATCTATCCAAAACTGAGATGTATTGATAAACCACTTCTCCAATCTTTTTGGCCCTATAACAAAGAACAAACAGTAAAAAAATATACATGATCAAATACAAATCATAGAATCAACTATTAAAGACCAGAACCCACTGGATTCTCCAATTACTTTGAATGAACTACAGGACACCATACAAACCCCCCAACCCAAAAAAGGCCTGTGGTGTTGATGGTATCCTCAATGAAATTATAAAATATACAGACCACAAATTTCAATTGGCTATACTTAAACTCTTTAACATCATCCTTAGCTCTGGCATCTTCCCCAGTATTTGGAACCAAGGACTGATCACCCCAATCCACAAAAGTGGAGACAAATTTGACCCCAATAACTACCATGGGATATCCGTCAATGGCAACCTTGGGAAAATCCTCTGCATTATCAATAACAGCAGACTCGTACATTTCCTCAGTGAAAACAATGCACTGAGCAAATGTCAAATTACCATATGACAGACCACGTATTCACCATGCACACCCTAATTGACAAACAAACAAAACAAAACAAAGACAAAAAACTTTTGACTAAATTTGGCATGAGGGTCTGCTATACAAATTGATGGAAAGTGGTGTTTGGAAAAAAAGGTGATGTGACTATCATTAATGTGATGACTGCTATTTACCGAATATTTACCTACTACGTTTACTTATTACTCAATTAAATTAATCATGTAACAATTAACTCATTCATAATTTGGAACACCACGGGAACAGTTGTTTACCGAGTTACTATCTCCTGAATTAAACTCTAAAGATTATCTAAATATCTCTTACATCAATTATAGACAAATATTAATTATTACCTCATCAGTCACATTCTGAATGTCGCATAAACCTTGGATATCTGCACGAACTCTAACCTAAGTGATGAATCAGCGATACACAAATTGGCTTAATTATTTATCAACTGACTAAATCATCACACCAAATACGTAAACACACATACAATGAAAACAGGTCCCTAGTTGACTAACAAAAGCATGACCGTTTGGTTACGCAATGGAAAGGGAGGGACAAAGAGTCAACTTATCATACATATGGAAACTGTGCTCACTGTAACCAGAATACTTAGCACACTAACAACCACAGAAATACAATATATATTTACGTGTAGATGTCTTTCTCTGTCGTCACCACTCGATCCATCTATGGGAAGTGGTTTGATGTAAGTCTCTGGTTTTCCACCATAGGTTACAATGTCCTTCTTAGTTGTAGACTTCTTTTCTTCTGGAGTGTTCATTAGAATAGGTACTTCAGATGTACCACACACAGTGTTCTGAGGGATCTATTTATTTAACAAGGCAAGTCTGTTTAGAGCAAATTCTTAATTACAATGACGGTCTACCAGGGAACAGTCGGTTAACTGCCTTGTTCAGGGGCAGAACGATAGGTTTTTACCTTGTCAGCTCGGGGATTCAATCTAGCAACCTTTCTGTTACTGTCCCAACGCTCTAACCACTAGGCTACCTGCCGCCCCTTCTTCTCTCTTGTCTTTGGTCAAAATGTCCTAGACTACTTCACATGCACGGCTGCAGATGGTGCATGTTTTAGTCTAGTTTACAAAGTTCTAAACATTTCAACGTGTGGACCACGGCCTCACATTCCCTGGTCTCAATGGTTGATTATTCAGGGTACAGCTAGGACCACAGCAACCCGGCATGTTTTGGTCTAATATACATTTCGTTAGCAAGTCCTTTTAAGCACTTTGGTCTTAGGGGCATTCCAACATGCCGACGCAGTGTCTGTGCTCACGTGTGCGTGGTTACTGACTGGGCCTATGTTTATATGAAAAGTCATTATCTCATTTAGAAGGCTAAAATCACATTTCTATCTTTTCAAAAATAGTTTCATATTTAATCATATAATTTCTACAACATGTAGCTGTAAATCTGACATATACAGTGTGAAAGCTCTTAATGTTACAATATTTCTGTTATAAGGTCTTGCTGATCATTTGAATGACATCACAAAATATACATTCATTTTCCATATTCCATCTCTCATCATTCGGATGTTGAAATATATTGTCCCAGTGTCCATTGTTTGATGGTAAAATTTTGGCGGCAAAGTCTCTCTGTCTAACAAAGTATTTTCGGTCTTCCCATACTGCAGAGCCAAAGGGAAAGTGTCTGCAAGGTATTTAAGTAATAAAACAGGCCAAACCCCCCCCCTCTCCTCTCCTGTTGGAGGGGAGGGGGCTGTCCTCAAACATTTGCCAAGCTGATGGGTCCTTTTGATCCTCACCAAGGAGAGAGAGTCATGACACATACAACGTTATAAAATCCATCTACACAAACAACAAGTGTGCGGTTAACTTCTTGGTGACTGGGGGGCAGTATTGAGTAGCTTGACTGAATAAGGTGCCCAGAGTAAACTACCTGCTACTCAGAATATGCATATAATGCCTGCTACTAGAATATGCATATAATTAGTATATTCGGATAGAAAACACTTTGAAGTTTCTAAAACTGTTTGAATAATGTCTGTGAGTACAACAGAACTCATATGGCAGGCGAAAACCTGAGAAAAATCCAACCAGTTTGTAAGTTTTCAACTAATAGCCTATCGAAGATACAGTGGGATATTGGCCATGTTGCACTTCCTAAGGTTTCCACTAGATGTCAATGAGATTTTTATCTTTAAATGGTGTAAAATACTTGAGGAATTTTAATTATGAGATTTTTGTTGTTCTGAATGTGGCGCCCTGCACTTTCACTGGCTGTTGGCGGGGTGGGACGCTACCGCCCCGAATATCCCAGAGAGGTTAAAAGTTATTTCCACAGGGCCGTGGGGTGAGACAGGGATGCAGCTTAAGTCCAACCCTCTTCAACATATATCAACAAATTGGCGAGGGCACTAGAACAGTCTGCAGCACCCGGCCTCACCCTACTAGAATCTGAAGTCAAATGTCTACTGTTTGCTGATGATCTGGTGCTTCTGTCCCCAACCAAGGAGAGCCTAGAGCAGCACCTAGATGCTTCTGCACAAATTCTGTCAAACCTGGGCCCTGACAGTAAATCTCAGTAAGACAAAAATAATGGTGTTCCAAAAAAGGTCCAGTTGCCAGGACCACAAATATAAATTCCATCTAGACACTATTGCCCTAGAACACACAAAAAACTATACATACCTCTGCCTTAACATCAGTGCCACAGGTAAATTCCACAAAGCTGTGAATGAGCTGAGAGACAAGGCAAGAAGGGTGTTCTATGCCATCAAAAGGAACATTATGTAACATTGTGTGCTGAGAGTTGAGAAGCAAGTTCAGGGAGTGAGTGTTTTAATAAACACAACATAATACAAAATCAGAAACACGAACAACGCACAGACATGACGATCCCGAGGATCAGAAGCGGACCAGTCACCTCTGCTGAGGCGTGGGAAACATGTCAGTTCGGCTGAGATGTGGGAGAATGGCGACCTAGAGCCCTGGAGAGAGAGCATACGTGATGGTACCCCCTCCCCGGCGCGTTCGGCTCCAGCCACAGGACGCCAACCAGGATCAGGAGCGGACCGGTCACCACTGCTGATGCGAGGGAACCTGACAGACCGGCTGAGGCAGGGGAGCATGGCAAACCGGCTGAAGCATGAGAACCTAATGAGCCGGTGGAAACAGGGGAGCCTGGCGATCTGTCTGAGGGATGAGAGCCTGTAGCGGTTCCCGGACCCGACGTCATTCCCGCTGAAAAAAAAACAAAAAACATTCCCTGATGCTTCCCTTAGGTGAGACGTTATTTTGTAACGTTGTTCGCTGAGAGTCGGGAAGCAAGTTCAGGGAGTGAGTGTTTTAATAAATAAACACAACATAATACAAAATAAGAAACACGAACAACGCACAGACATGAAACAGAAACAATAATGCCTGGGGAAGGAACCGAAGGGAGTGACATATATAGGGAAGGTAATCAGGGAAGTGATGGAGTCCAGGTGCGCGTAACAATGGTGACAAGTGTGCACCATAACGAGCAGCCTGGTGACCTAGAGGCTGGAGAGGGAGCACACCTGACACATAAAATTCGACATACCAATTATGATCTGGCTAAAAAATACTTTAATCAGTTATAGAACTCATTGCCCTTCATGGTTGTGAGGTCTGGAGTCCACTCACCAATCAGGAATTCACAAAATGGGGCAAACACCAAATTGAGACTCTGCATGCAGAATTCTGCAAAAAATATAATCTGTGTACAACGTAAAACACCAAATAATGCATGCAAAGCAGAATTAGGCCGATACCCGCTAATGATCAAAATCCAGAAAGGAGCCGTTAAATTCTACAACCACCTAAAAGGAAGCGATCCCCAAACCTTCCATAACAAAGCAGTCACCCACAGAGAGATACACCTGGAGAAGAGTCCCCTAAGAAAGCTGATCCTGGGGCTCTGTTCACAAACAGACCTCCCAGAGCACCAGGACAGCAGCACAATTAGACCCAACAAAATAATGAGAAAACAAAAAGATAATTACTTGACACATTGGAAAGAATTAACAAAAAAACACAGCAAACTAGAATGCTATTTGGCCCTAAACAGAGAGTACACAGTGGCAAAATACCTGACCACTGTGACTGACCCAAACTTAAGGAAAGCTTTGACTATGTATAGATTCAGTGACCAAAGCCTTGCTATTGAGAAAGGCCACTGTCGTGACTTTACTTTCATTAATCTGATGACTGTTATTTATCTAATCAACTAACTGTGTTTAATCTTTACCCGATTAAATTAAACATGTAACTATTAACTCATTAGGATTTGGGGCACCACGAGAGCGGTTCTTTAAAGAGTTACCATCTCCCGAATTAAACTTTTAAGGTCTTTACCTATCACATCCATAAACAGTCAACTTATTAATCAGAACTTTGTATCCTCCTTGCATCTGCAAATACCCGGCCTTACTTATGATTCAATACTACACCAATTGGTTTAATTATTTATTTACTAGCTAACTAAAATATAAACATACACACTTAATACATTAGAAACAAATCCCTAGCGGACTGACACAATATGCCAGCTTCTTACAAAAGACATGTAGAGAGCGAGAGATAAAGACACTTAATTTTGGTACATTTTAGAACCTACTCTCAAAGTAATCATATACTTTGCACACAAACCACCGCCTGTTTGGAGTAAGAAATCATGAATGTATTTACATGTAAATGCTTTGTTTCACTGTGTATTTCTGATGGAACCAGGCCTTCTTGGAAAAGGTGTTGGACCGTTTGTGGCACGCTTGTAAAGCTCTGATTGTCCAAAAGGGGTCCCCACCCATCTCTTCTACTGTTGTTCTCCTCTGCTGTCGTCCGGTATCTGGCGACCCGTCGTGTAGTCCTGAACAGAGCTACAGTGCTCACTCTACTTCCACTTGCTTTGGAAGATGATTCTTTGTAGATAGGCTAGCCAGCCGTGTCGATGGCTCTCAGTGGGGTGAGAGTAGTAGAATGGTCCCACTTAAATAAGCTTTTCAACATATTTTACTTAGGACAGCTAATCAGCCATACCAGTGATTGTCTGGGAGGTGACTTCATCATCTCTACCTCGTGTTGAGATTTCAGAGTTCAAACCACTTTGGACGTAAGCTGCTTTCTGGTCTGATTTTTTAATTCTTAACCCATCATTTCACACAGTTTATTCAAAAGGGGTGGTTCGTGTGGCTGACACTTTCTCTGACCTCACTTAAGGGGGCGGTGATTAATTACTTGTACAAAGTTATAGAAACAATTTCCTCTTATAGTTACTAAGATCACATCCCTCTCTAAACAAAAATACTTTATAATTGTTCCTATTTCATACACAACGTAGAGGATGGAAACTTCACACATATAGTGTCTACTTTTCAAGTTACAATATTTCCTTTATGACATTTTTAATGACATCGCAAAATAACAACCAACTGACGTTAGTGGTCTTTGTATCGCCTCTGTCCATTCCACAGGTTCTATGTAGAAATATTGTTCCAATATTCGCTTTAGAACATGTTAGTGTTTTGGTGGAAAAATGTCTGTGAACATTTTTCCCTCAGAGATCCACAAAGAATCCACAAAGAATTCGAAAACACCCATATCTACTGGGTGAAATACCACAGTGTGCCATCACAGCAGCAATATTTGTGACCTGTTGCCACAGGGAAAGGTTCCCTAAATTTTATCAGCATATCGAATGCGCGACCCGGGCTGGCAAAGCCCTGGATCATTGTTGTTCTAACTTCCGCGACGCATACAAAGTCCTCCCCCGCCCTCCTTTCTGAAAATCTGACCACGACTCCATTTTGTTGCTCCCAGCCTATAGACAGAAACTAAAACAGGAAACGCCTGTGCTCAGGTCTGTTCAACGCTGGTCCTACCAATCAGATTCCACGCTTCAAGATTGCTTCGATCACGTGGACTGGGATATGTTCCGCATAGCGTTGGACAATAACATTGATGAATACGCTGATTCGGTGAGTGAGTTTAATAGCAAGTGCATCGGTGATGTTGTACCCACAGCAACTTTTAAAACCTTCCCCAACCAGAAACCGTGGATTGATGGCAGCATTCGTGCAAAACTGAAAGCGTGAACCACGGCTTTTAATCAGGGCAAGGCGAACAGAAACATGACCGAATACAAACAGTGTAGCTATTCCCTCCTCTAGGCAATCAAACAAGCTAAGCGTCATTATAGAGACAAAGTAGAGTCACAATTCAACGGCTCAGACACGAGAGGTATGTGGCAGGGTCTACAGTCAATCACAGACTACAAAAAGAAAACCAGCCCCGTTGCGGACCACGATGTCTTGCTCCCAGACAAACTAAACAATTTACTTGCTCGCTTTGAGGACAATACAGTGCCAACGACACGGCCCGCTACCAAAACCTGTGGGCTTTCCGTCACTGCAGCCAACGTGAGTAAAACATTTAAACGCGTTAACCCTCGCAAGGCTGCCGCCCAGACGGCATCCCCAGCCGTGTCCTCAGAGCTTGTGCAGACCAGCTGGCTGGTATGTTTACGGACATATTCAATCAATCCTTGTCCCAGTCTGCTGTCCCCACATTCTTCAAGAGGGCCACCATTGTTCCTGTTCGCAAGAAAGCTAAGGTAACTGGGCTAAATGACTATTGCCCCGTAGCACTCACTTCCGTCATCATGAAGTGCTTTGAGAGACTAGTCAACGACCATATCACCTCCACCCTACCTGACACCCTAGACCCACTCCAACTTGCTTACCGCCCAAATAGGTCCACAGACGACGCAATCACAATCACACTGCACACTGTCCTAACCCAACTGGACAAGAGGAATACCTGTGTAAGAATGCTGTTCATTGACTACAGCTCAGCATTTAACACCATAGTACCCTCCAAACTCATCATTAAGCTCGAGACCCTGGGTCTCGACGCCGCCCTGTGCAACTGGGTCCTGGACTTCCTGACGGGCCGCCCCCAGGTGGTGAGGGTAGGAAACAACATCTCCACCCTGCTGATCCTCAATACTGGGGCCCCACAAGGGTGAGTTCTCAGCCCTCTCCTGTACTCCCTGTTCACCCATGACTGCGTGGCCATGCACGCCTCCAACTCAATCATCAAGTTTGCAAACGACACTACAGTGGTAGGCTTGATTACCAACAACGACGAGACGGCCTTCAGGGAGGAGGTGAGAGCCTTCGAAGTGTGTTGTCAGGAAAATAACCTCACACTCAATGTCAACAAAACAAAGGAGATGATCGTGGACTTCAGGAAACAGCAGAGGGAGCACCCCCTTATCCACATCGACGGGACAGTAGTGGAGAAGGTGGAAAGTTTTAAGTTCCTCGGCGTACACATCACGGACAAACTGAATTGGTCCACCCACACAGACAGCATCGTGAAGAAGGCGCAGCAGCGCCTCTTCAACCTCAGGAGGCTGAAGAAATTCGGCTTGTCACCAAAAACACAAACAAACTTTTACAGATGCACAATCAAGAGTATCCTGTCGGGCTGTATCACCGCCTGGTACGGCAACTGCTCCACCCACAACCGTAAGGCTCTCCAGAGGGTAGTGAGGTCTGCACAACGCATCACCGGGGGCAAACTACCTGCCCTCCAGGACACCTACACCACCCGATGTCACAGGAAGGCCAAAAAGATCATCAAGGACAACAACCACCCGAGCCACTGACTGTTCACCACGCTATCATCCAGAAGGCGAGGTCAGTACAGGTGCATCAAAGCTGGGACCGAGAGACTGAAAAACAGCTTCTATCTCAAGGCCATCAGACTGTTAAACAGCCATCACTAACATTGAGTGGCTACTGCCAACATACTGACTCATCTCTAGCCACTTTAATAATAAAAAATTGGATGGAATAAATGTATCACTAGCCACTTTAAACAATGCCACTTATATAATGTTTACATACCCTACATCACTCATCTCATGTGTACAGTATATACTGTACTCTATACCATCTACTGCATCTTGCCTATGCCGTTCGGCCATCGCTCATCCATATATTTTTACGTACATATTTTTATTAATTCCTTTACACTTGTGTGTATAAGGTAGTTGTTGTGAAATTGTTAGGTTAGATTACTTGTTAGATATTACTGCATGGTCGGAACTAGAAGCACAAGCATTTCGCTACGCTCGCATTAACATCTGCTAACCATGTATATGTGACATTTTATTTGAAATGGCAACCAGTGAAGAACAACACCATTGTAAATACAACCCATATTTATGTTTATTTATTTTCCCTTATGTACTTTAACTATTTGCACATAAGATAACATTTGAAATGTCTTTATTCTTTTGGAGTGTAATGTTTACTGTTGATTTGTATTGTTCATTTCACTTTTGTTTATTATCTCCTTCACTTGCTTTGGCAATGTTAACATATGTCTCCCATACCAATAAAGCCCTTAAATTGAAATAAATTAATTGAGAGAGAGAGAGTGTGTGTGTGTGTGTCTTTGCATCACAGTGACATCTAGAGAGCTGAAGTAATATAATAGGCTGAACAATAATCTCTGTCTCTCTTTCTCTCTCTCTCCCCTCCACAGAGAGCAGCCAGCCTAGAGGAGAGGAGAGAGAGAAGAGGAGGACAGTGAAAGATGAAGGAGGGAGGGATGAGGGGGAGCTGTGACTCACCATGCTGTCACGATGCTTTGCATGACGTCAATCTACCATACTCCAGTGTGTGTGTTATACTTTTTTGTGTGTCCCAGATGTGCACCTGTCGGTCATTTTGTTTGTTTGACTGGCCCTCCATTATGTTGTGTAACTCCTGTTTATGTGTGTGTGTGCCCATGTGTGTGTGTGCCCATGTGTGTGTGTGTCCGTGTGTGTGTGTGTCCATGTGTGTGTGTGCCCATGTGTGTGTGTGTGTGTGTCCATGTGTGTGTGTGCCCATGTGTGTGTGTGTCCATGTGTGTGTGTGTCCGTGTGTGTGTGTGTCCATGTGTGTGTGTGCCCATGTGTGTGTGTATGTGTGTGTGTGTGTGTGTGCGCACCCATGTGTGTGTGTGTCCATGTGTGTGTGTGTATTCCCTTTTTCCTGTCAGTTGGCCTAAATGCCTTCTGAATTTACAGTTGGCAAATAGTATTGTCTTAGAAGCTTGTAGTTATGTGAATGTGTAATGATTTTCAATCGTGTTTAAACATGTTCGTTAATTTGTGTTGTTGAACTGGTTTGGCTTGAGCTGCGTTCAGGAGGGAGGGATCTGGGATCTGTTCTGTTGTTGTGTTGTTTATGAAAATAAAGATCATGCAAAATAATAGGTTTATGTGAGTGTGTGTGAGAGAGAGAAATAAAGAGGGAGAGAGAGTGAGTTAAAAAGGAGTGTGTGTGTGTTTAGATGTGATGATACGGATATGAAGTGACATTGAGCTGGGTGTGTCTGGGTTCCTCAACATGGGGCTAGTAGAGCTGGGTGTGTCTGTGTGCCTCAACATGAGGATAGTAGAGGGATTGGGGAACAGTTGCCAGGTTCAGTTGGACAAAATGTAGAAAGTCCAGTTGGTACCTCCCTGTTTCATTCCATTTCAAAACACTTTATCCCGTTTAGTGCCCACTGAACATGACCCAGTCCTGGTGCTATTGGTTGGTTGGCTGGCTGGCTGGCTGGCTGATTGGCTGGTTGGTTAGCTGGTTGGCTGGTTGGTTGATTGGATGGCTGGTTGGGGCTGTTTTGGGTTGTTCAGACAGAATGTAATTTCTGGACTGATTGGTTATAAAACCTCCCAACTCAGTGAACTGAAATCCCACAAACAAACTGGCTGTCCTCCAGTTCTACTGACAAAGGACTGAATGCTGGACTCTCTCTCTCTCTCTCTCTCTCTCTCTCTCTCTCTCTCTCTCTCTTTCAAAATCACACATACAAACACACACACTGACAAAAGGCTTGGTGGTGGAGTCACACACACACGCACGCACGCACGCACGCACACACACACACACACACACACACACACACACACACACACACACACACACACACACACACACACACGCACACACACACACACACATACACACACACACACACACACAAGCAGTCTCTCTCCCTCTCATTCTGAAACACACTCACACACTCTCTCTTTAAACAACAAAGACTGTCAGTACACAGTGTTCTGTACTGGTGTAGCTGTGTTTGTGTGAGACTGTGTAAGTGTATCGATTTCTCTGTGTGTTTGAGACTGTGTAGGCTTACCTATGTGTGTTTAAAAGGTGGGGCAGCTACTGTAAAGTACCCCACCTAGCCATATGGCCAGATATCTCTGAATTAAATGTTCTAACCTCTATCAAATACAACTATTTCTCTCTTTCTCTTTCACACACACATACACACACACACACACACCTTTTCATCAAACACAGCACGATACTGTCTGATAACCCTTATCATGATGTACCAAAAAATATACACACAGCAAGCCACATCAGCTTTGTCTCTACCACCCTATTCAATTTCCCTCTCCTTTCTAATTAAACTTTTACTATGTTTATTCAAATATTATGAATAGAGTTCTGGGGTGTTGTGACCACCACAGTTGAGACACTGTGTTTTTCTTATGCAAATGCAACTAAGCAAATTAACCGGCTCACACAAACTGCTCCTGTCGGATCCGATTATTGATTATTATTAAGCCTACGCCGATTTCGCGTAAATAAAGAGCAAGATACGAGTAAGCATATGTATAGGCTACGTGTCTACAACATCCCATTATATAAATGTGTTGTAAACTTCGTATAACACTCTAATAGCCTACAGGTTTATTTGATGTTATTTATTTTTTAGCTCCAGTTCGTGTTTTGCATCCTGCCTGAAAGAGAAGGCGTGTTCGCGTTTATTCAGCAGTCTACCGTGTCGCGTCAACCTCGCCAAGTTCCACCACACCGCTTGGACTTTTCAGACACCAACCTTCTCCTGGAGAAAATATCCACCAACACTGGACATCATTGATGTAAGTATGAACTGTTATTTGTATTTTTTCCCCAGCGTGTTTGGAAACTTTTTACCAGTTTAATTCCAGTTTAAGAGCAAGTTGGGACAGGTAGCCTTCTCTTGCGCTGTTTGTTTTATGTGTATTCTGCATGTTTGCTTTTAGAAGGTGTGTACCGAGGTCACA
Source organism: Oncorhynchus mykiss (assembly GCF_013265735.2). NCBI lineage: Eukaryota > Metazoa > Chordata > Actinopteri > Salmoniformes > Salmonidae > Oncorhynchus > Oncorhynchus mykiss. The sequence continues at coordinate 52,268,998 of NC_048582.1, read as the reverse complement.
GGTGCCTAACATACTTTTTACTAACAAGTTAAAACAGGCGGTTGGGGAAGTGTTGTACTGTGGAAAGCTCGCGCTCCGCGGATGTTGCGCTTTGTATCCTGATTGCAAAACAAACCTAAAAAAACACACGGAAGCTCTGAGCGCATGCACTAATCGCCAAGGTGAGACCACCGTTTACATGTTGTCAGACCATACAGTACAAACACACTATAGAGATTCTACAATAGCCTCATTTTAGGAGGAAGTGCCAACTGATAAACGTAGTAAACCGATCCCTGAGTCCGGCATTCTGTCATACTAGTAGTACTGTATTTTACAATGTAATCTCCCTCGCTCTCTCGCTCTCAGGGTGATGGAGGGAGAAGGGGAGTTGTTGGACCTGAGTCACCTGTCAGAGGCAGAGCAGTCTTCCATCTTGGAAGTGTTGCTAAGGGACTCTGAGCTGCGTTCCCGTGATGATGGTCGTTTAAGGTCAGAGGTGATTATTATTTAACCCAGTGTGGGTGTAAGCTTTTTATTTTGCCCAGCACTTGATTCATTGTTTTATTTGACATTTTAGTCATTTATCAGACCCATTTGTCTAAGATGACTCAGTCAGTGCATTCAACTAAGTTTGGTTGTGAAAACAACCACATCTGACTGTCATTGCAAGTAACTCTCATTAATAAGCTGTATTATAAATTATATTATAATAAACTGGGTGGTTCGAGCCCTGAATGCTGTTTGGCTGACAGCTGTGGTGTTTCAGACCATATACCACGGGTATGACAAAACAATTATTTTTTACTGCTCTAATTATGTTGGTAACCAGTTTATAATAGCAATAACCACCGCTAAGGGATTTATCCAGGCTCTTCGCGGTGCGTCTTGACTGAGAACAGCCCTTAGCCGTGGTATATTGACCATATACCACACCCCCTTGGGCCTTATTGCTTAAATATAGTGAACATGATGTTTAACCCTCAGGGCCCTGCAGCAGAAAGAGGCAGACCCAGTGCGTTTGAGGTCATTGTCGGGGGCGTGGTTTAATGAGGAGAGAAGCAAACGCCACCGAGACACGAAGAACGGCGTTGACATCGTACAGGCCTCTATACGACGCAGGAAGCCAAGAACAGGTCAGACTACACACACACACACCAATAATAACCAAGAAGCAGGACATCTGGTATAGATTGATTAATTTATTGATTGACAGATTTGCCTCTGAGTGGGGTGTTTAACGGGCAGACAGAAGCTGCTCCTCCCACTAACAACAAAGACCCAACTTGTCAGATAAATGACAAGAAAGACGAGGATGACAAGAGAAGGTAAAGGCATTTATAATAAAGAGGGGTTGGATTGTGCTGTTATATGTACAGTTGAAGTTTACATACACTTAGGTTGGAGTCATTAAAACTCGTTTTTCAACCACTCCACACATTTCTTGTTAACAAACTATAGTTTTGGCAAGTCGGTTAGGACATCTACTTTGTGCATGACACAAGTCATTTTTCCAACAATTGTTTACAGACAGATTATTTCACTTATAATTCATTGTATCACAATTCCAGTGGATCAGAAGTTTACATGCACTAAATTGACAGTGCCTTTAAACAGCTTGGAAAATTCCAGAAAATTATGCTTCTTTATAGGCTAATTGACATAATTTGAGTCAATTGGAGGTGTACCATCAAACTCAGTGCCTCTTTGCTTGACATCATGGGAAAATCAAAATAATTCCGCCAAAACCTCAGAAAAAACATTGTAGACCTCCACAAGTCTGGTTCATCCTTGGGAGCAATTTCCAAATGCGTGAAGGTACCACGTTCATCTGTACAAACAATAGTACGCAAGTATAAACACCATGGGACCACGCAGCTGTCATACCGTTCAGGAAGGAGACGCGTTCTGTCTCCTAGAGATGAACATACTTTAGTGCAAAAAGTGCAAATCAATCCCAGAACAACAGCAAAGGATCTTGTGAAGATGCTGGAGGAAACAGGTATAACATTATCTATATCCACAGTAAAACGAGTCCTATATAATGACATGAAAGGCCGCTCAGAAACAAAGAAGCCACTGCCATAAAAAAGCCAGACTACGATTTGCAACTGCACATGGGGACAAAGATCGTACTTTTTTGAGAAATGTCCTCTGGTCTGATGAAACAAAAATAGAACTGTTTGGCCATAATGACCATCGTTATGTTTGGAGGAAAAGGGGGAGGCTTGCAAGCCGAAGAACATCCCAACCGTGAAACACAGGAGTGGCAGCATCATGTTGTGGGGGTGCTTTGCTGCAGGAGGGACTGGTGCACTTCACAAAATAGATGGCTTCATGAGGAAGAAAAATTATATGGATATAATGAAGCATCTCAAGACATCAGTCAGGAAGTTAAAGCTTGGTCGCAAATGGGTCTTCCAAATGCACAATGACCCCAAGCATACTTCCAAAGTTGTGGCAAAATGGCTTAAGGACAACAAAGTCAAGGTATTGGAGTGGCCATCGCAACACCCTGACCTCAATCCCATAGAAAAAGCGTTTGAAAGCAAGGAGGCCTACAAACCTGACTCAGTTACACCAGCTCTGTCAGGAGCAATGGGCCAAAATTCACCCAAAATATTGTGGGAAGCTTGTGGAAGGCTACCCGAAACGTTTTACCCAAGTTAAACATTTTAAATGCAATGCTACCAAATACAAATTGAGTGTATGTAAACTTCTGACCCACTGGGAATGTGATGAAAGAAAAAAAACTGAAAGAAATAATTCTCTCTACTATTATTCTGGATTAAATGTCAGGAATTGTGAAAAACTGAGTTTAAATGTATTTGGCTCAGGTGTATGTTAACTTCCGACTTCAACTGTATGTTTGTGTGTTTTCACACATCCACCCCAATTCTGATGTATTCAAATATGTGATACATACAGTATCTGATCTTTTCCCCAATGTGTAAACAGCAAAAAGCATGTGGAATCTGATCTTTTGAGTTCTGAGTCATACCACATCCAGTACCATGACAACCATCCAACATTTTCAAGAAACAGGAGCATTGCATCTGCTATTTGAGAGGCTACATCAGTGTGAATGTGCAAATCTGATATGATTCACATGTAGAACTGAGTGTGGACATTCAAACAAAAATGTCAGATATGTAAAGATAATGCTTAAAGAAGTGCATGTATGGTTGAAGAAGTACTTGTATGTACAGTTTTAATGTATGTCGTTTTAGTTTTAAAATTTCAGTTACAGGAGTCAAAATCGTCTCACACCTACACCCAGAACCAGGAGTCCAAACACACAGGTTAGTCGTGTGTGTGTGTGTGTGTGTGTGAGTGTGTGTGTGTGTGTGTGTGTGTGTGTGTGTGTGTGTGTAGGAGGAGGAGGATTGTCTGTCTAGTTGTGGAGAGGTAATCTCTCTCCTCTCTCTTCCCTTCCAGAGTCTCCAGGACAGCAACAGCATCTCATCTTCAGGTACACATTCCTCCCTGTCTCTCTCTTCACCCTCTCCCCCCGTTCATTTCTCTCGCCCTCCTCCACCGCACTCTCCCTCTCTCATTCTGTCTGATTAATGTGTTTTTGTCTGCGCCTTCCAGACTATTACAGCAGGAGGAATGTACACATGGAGGAGACAGGGGAGGGAACACTGCAGGTACAGTCTACAGACACTCACTCCTTGTTTGGGGATAACGTTTTATCCTACTATTGCCTCTTTCTGTTCTAGAAACATGCTGTGTGTGTGTGTGTGTGTGTGTGTGTGTGTGTGTGTGTGTGTGTGTGTGTGTGTGTGTGTGTGTGTGTGTGTGTGTGTGTGTGTGTGTGTGTGTGTGTGTGTGTGTGTGTGTGTGTGTGTGTGTGTGTGTGTGTAGGACTCGGAGGACACAAACTCGGTGTCCAGTGGTGTGACAGATGCTGATCCGACACCTCTAAGGCCTGGGAGTTCAGTAAGCAGTCTACAGTCTAACTACACAGTGAGCCACATACATACATACATACATACATACATACAGTTGAAGTCGGACTTTTACATACACTTTAGCCAAATACATTTAAACTCAGTTTTTCACAATTCCTAACATTTAATCCTTGTAAAAATTCCCTGTCTTAGGTCAGTTAGGATCACCACTTTATTTTAAGAAATAATGTGAAATGTCAGAATAATAGTAGAGAGAATGATTTATTTAAGCTTTTATTTCTTTCATCACATTCTCAGTGGGTCAGAAGTTTACATACACTCAATTATTATTTGGTAGCATTGCCTTTAAATTGTTTGACTTGGGTCAAGCGTTTCGGGTAGCCTTCCACAAGCTTCCCACAATAAGTTGGGTGAATTTTGGCCCATTCCTCCTGACAGAGCTGGTGTAACTGAGTCAGGTTTGTAGGCCTCCTTGCTCGCAAACGCTTTTTCAGTTCTGCCCACAAATGTTCTATGGGATTGAGGTCAGGGCGTTGCGATGGCCACTCCAATACCTTGACTTTGTTGCCCTTAAGCCATTTTTTCACAACTTTGGAAGGATGCTTGGGGTCATTGTTCATTTGGAAGACCCATTTGCGACCAAGCTTTAACTTCCTGACCGATGTCTTGAGATGTTGCTTCATTATATCCATATAATTTTTCTTCCTCATGAAGCCATCTATTTTGTGAAGTGCACCAGTCGCTCCTGCAGCAAAGCACCCACACAACATGATGCTGCCACTCCCGTAATTTACGGTTGGGATGGTGTTCTTCGGCTTGCAAGCCTCCCCCTTTTTCCTCTAAACATAACGATGGTCATTATGGCTAAACAGTTCTGTTTTTGTTTCATCAGACCAGAGGACATTTCTCCAAAAAGTACAATATTTATCCCCATGTGCAGTTGCAAACTGTAGTATGTATTTTTTATGGAGGTTTTGGAGCAGTGGCTTCTTCCTTGCTGAGCGGCCTTTCAGGTTATGTCGATATAGGACTCGTTTTACTGTGGATATAGATACTTTTGTACCTGTTTCCTCCAGCATCTTCACAAGATCCTTTGCTGTTGTTCTGGGATTGATTTGCACTTTTCGCACTAAATTACGTTAATCTCTTGCCAAATCTATAGGTTGTTAACAAGACATTTGTGGAGTGGTTGAAAAACTAGTTTTAAAGACTCCAACCTAAGTGTAACGGGTGTGAAACGGCTAGCTAGTCAGCGGTGGTGCGCGCTAAATAGCGTTTCAATCGGTGACTTCACTTGCTCTGAGACCTTGAAGTAGTGGTTCCACTTGCACTGCAAGGGCCGAGGCTTTTGTGGAGCGATGGGTAACGATGCTTCGTGGGTGACTGTTGTTGATGTGTGCAGAGGGTCCCTGGTTCTAGCCCGGGTATGGGCGAGGGGACGGTCTAAAGTTGTACTGTTACATAAGTGTATGTCAACTTCTAACTTCAACTGTACATGCATACATACAAAACACGTGTGTGTGTGTGTGTGTGTATGTAGTTGAGTGGCAGTATGATGAGTCTGTTCAGTTCGGGGGAGTTCGGAGCAGTGGAGGTGAAAGGGCGTGTCCTATTCTCATTGGACTATGACACTCAGAGGGAGGAGCTGCAGATCAGAGTGTGTCGCTGTGAAGACCTGGCCGCCGCACGCAAGAACCACTCCGACCCGTAAGTAAACTAGGGTTGCTGTTTCGAGGATGCTTACAGGCATCATTAATGTGAACTATCCCTTTGTGAAGCACTTGTTTTGTGTTAAGAAGTGTGTGTGTGTGCGTGTGCGTGTGTTGTAGGTATGTGAAGGCATATCTCCTGCCTGATAAGTCATCTCACAGTAAGAAGAAAACATCAGTGAAGAAAAAGACTCTCAGCCCAGTCTTTGACCAGACACTGAAAGTGAGAGCACACACTCTTTCTCGATTCCTTTCCCTCAGCATCTGTCTTGTTTGTTACCTCTCTGTCTACTTGCCGGTCTGTCTTCTGTCTGTCTTGTCTGATGTACATGTGAATGTATGAACCACTTGCGTCTCTCAGTATAATTGTGTTGGTTTCAGTATAAAATCAGTGTGTCAGAGGTGCGTGGCAGAACTCTGAACCTGTCTGTGTGGCACGCTGCCCCACTGGGCAGAAACCTGTTCCTAGGAGAGGTGGAGCTTGAGCTGGCTCACTGGGACTGGAAACATACATGCTCTGACTGGTACCAGCTACAGCCACGGGTAAGAGCTGGTATACACACACACACACCACAGCATGCAGTAAGTCTTAAATTGTATGTGGTCTTAACTGGCCAGGAGAAGAGAAGGTGCTGAGAATTTCAACGATCTCTTATATAACCCTTCTAACCTTAATCTCTCTTCTCTTCAATCTCCCACTCTCCTCTTTTTCTGTTCTCTCTCTCTCAGGTCCAGTGTAGTCCAGAGTCTATCAGTAGTCGAGGAAACATCCTGCTCTCTATCAAGTTCATCCCAGCAGGGTCCGAGGGTAAACTGAGCTCATTATGCTCGTCACACACACCCAGCACTTTCTCTCCTTCTCTCTCTCATACTCACTCACTCTCTCTGTCTGAACTTACTCTGAACGTATTCTGTGTAGGTGGAGGTCTACCTCTAACAGGGGAGCTACACATCTGGCTGCGGGAAGCGCAGGGTCTTCTCTCCACCAAAGGGGGTGTTGTTGACTCCTTCATCAAGAGGTGGGTTAGAGCTCAGAGGTCAGGAGTTGAAAGAAAACCCGTTCTCAAGGTCTGGATTTGTGGAACGGGGGTCTAGAGTTAGTGGGATAAGACTGTGTTTACAGTATAGTGGAACGTGTATAATAACTGTTCTTTAACACTACTTTGACTTTAATCCAAGTTACGTGCTGCCGGACACCAGCCGGTCGAGCGGTCAGAAGACACGCGTGGTTAAGCGGTCGGTCAGTCCGACCTACAACCACACCATGGTGTATGACGGGTTCCAGCCTGCTGACCTGAGAGAGGCCTGTGCCGAGCTGACTGTCTGGCACCGTGAAGGGTTAAAAACACACCTGCTGGGAGGGGTCCGACTCAGCCGTGGGACAGGTGAGATACACACAGATAGATACGCACTGTGTATGCACAGATGACATTGTAATAAGGTGTGTGTTACAGGTCTGAGCTACGGAGTGGCAGTGGGTTGGATGGATTCAACAGAGGAAGAAGCATCTATTTGGAATTCCATGATCCTGAACCCCAACCACTGGATGGATACTACACTACCTATCAGAACTAACCTGGCTGATCGCCCAGAATAACACACACACACTACACTTCCCACTAGAATCTGTACATATAAAAGGTAGTGCTGCTGGTAGTATGTGTTGGGTTTTGTTGCCTACAGTAGGATACGTATGGGTATACTTTTAGCCTACCTGTAGGGCTAGTTTTAGAGACCCAGATCAATCAAATACATTTCAGTTAGGGCAGTGTAGGGCTATTGTTTTAAATTAGGATAGGGTCAGCTATACTTCCTCAAGCCTAGCTAGTGGTTTATAAATGCCCAAACGATCAGGGTTGAATTCCACAATAATAAGGAACTAAAAAGAGGAAACTAGGGGGAGGAAATGCATATGACAGTGTGGTAGTTAACAAAGACATTAATTAATCATGTTATGTTAAAACTACTGTATAAAATGTGTAATCTAAAAACTTGTGTCATACATATGTCAAGTAAACAATTTAAGAGTATTTGAGCTGCACTTAATTTAGCTTGGAGTTGGTACTTTATGGACTATTCCACAGTATGAGTCATAATAGCGATAACCTAGCTGTCAAACAAGGAAATGGTTCCAATCGTTTTTCCACCATTTATTTTTCCCATAGGGGATTTTAGAAACACTTAAAATAATGGCTGTGTTTCGTGTAGATCTACCCTGGCGTAATGTTTTGATAACCGTCTAAATCTCTTTCGGACAAGGTGACTTTTATCAATATATTTTCTTGAATTTACCACCCAAAATGAAATGATAATTAGTTGCTAATGTGGGTATCACAAAGAACTACAAATGTCATGATGATCTGGACGAGACTGCCGAATCGAGGCAATGATAAGAATCTAAGGGATTAACTATCTAATGTTAGCTAAATGTAGTAATGACTAAATTGACATATTCTGTGAACTGTCTTGTGCACGTTTTTAATGACACAATACCTGTTAGCAAAGGTGTCAGCTAGGGATAAAATGCAGGAGCTTGTAGGGATTTGTAATCTACATTCTCGTATCTGAGTGGAATATATTGACAAGTCAATTTGGCCAGGAGAGATTTACATGGTTATCAAAACGTCACGCCACGGTAAACCTACATGAAACTCAGCCCTTATTTTAAGTGTCTCTAAAATCCCCTATGGAAAAAATGAATGGTGGAAATATGATTGAAACCAATTCCCGGTTTGAGTTTTGTGGGTATTCTGACACCTCCACCGTTTAGACGACTTCAAGCCCAACTCAGGTATTTGACTAATATGTTATGACGCAGTTCTGGTTCTCTGTTGTGAAGTTAAATTTACTGTACGAATCAACCTTTATGAATGTTTCTGTGTAATAATGTTATTGTACATTATCAATTAAATTTCAATACCTCGATTAAACTACAGTTTTGTAATCTCGTGGACAGAGTACACTACTCATTTGTTATCTGACTCAATTAGGCACAATTTTAGTTATGTATTTCCGAAATCGTATCCTTGTCACATATAATCACTGACATTAAGAACATGGATCTACATAGTGTCGCAGGTTCGCAATTGTATTTGTCGTTTTATGAGGCAAAGGCATTCTGCCACACTGCGGAATACAGCCATAGAAGACCAGGGGCATGTTATCAAATGCGATAAAAGCTCTGACAGTAAATGCACATGATTATGTCATTTTCTCTCTGACAGACTCTAAAGATGCCGAATAATGCCAAAATATCTGTAGAAATCCACAATAAATACCAAAAATCCTCATATGACCGAAATCACATGACTTGCCCAAATCACCCACCCTTGTCCTGTGATTGGAGGGCTTCTATCAGGACATCCATCTGATTGGCCAACATAGATACCAATCATTAACAGCATGGGCTTAAATTCAATAAATGTTGTATCACTCAAGTCGTTGCAGAACGCAATACGATATGTTTATGTCTTTCTGACTGATCTCATATACGCGCAGAACAACCTACGAAAAATAAGCTATGAGGGACTGGTACATTGTAACTGTGCTATTGTGGAGCGTAGTAGGTAAGATCTCGATGTTTTTGTTAAGACAGTTAATTAAAAGTTGATAGATTCTGATCGTTTTGTTTGTTTTGCGTATTCGATGAGTCCTCTACTCAACCAAATGTAGGCCTACTATACAATTATTTATAATGTTATTGTATGAACTGAATTGTTTTGGATAAAATGCTAATTGGGAACATAACTGTTGACGCGCCTGTACAGATCTCGTGACACCGGGGCGACCTGGCCGCACTGCTAAAACTCCCAGTCAAATCCGCACTGCTAAAACTCCCAGTCAAATATCTTGGAATGAACGAGGTCACAGAAGTTACTATAATTTGAAAAGACCCTGCATGTTGCACTGGTAAACAAATGTTGATTCTGATTCACGGGTAGGATACTGCTCTGTTGTAGCTGACTAAACTCCAATCCATGGTGAATGAACCCAGACTGGAGTTTAGTCGGCTAGCTCTATGTAGCCTAAGTAGTCTACTGTCAAACTGATTTAAGTACAACATCGTGATAAACATGTGTTATTTTTTTAGAGTCACTGTAAACTGGCATAAAATGAACACTATCTCTAAACTGGATTCGTGTGTCCCGAGTGGCGCAGCGGTCTAAGGCACTGCATCTCGGTGCAAGAGGCGTCACTGCAATCCCTTTTTCGATTCCAGGCTTTATCACATCCGGCCGTGATTGGGAGTCGCACAGGGCGGCGCTTAGCATTGGCCGGGGTAGGCGGTCATTGTAAATAAGAATTTGTTCTTAATTAACGGACTTGCCTAGTTAAGTGTGTGTGTGTGTCTGATCTGTGGGCCTCGACTGTTGACTCGCGTTGCTTCTGACTAGAGTAGGTAACACATTTGTTATTTTTCAACAATAGTGAGTGAGAAAAGCAAAGCTCATGTCTGTCAGTCTGCCCAGTCTGATAAGTCCTCAAAGGTCATCCAGCCAACCACACCACCAGCGTGAGACTTTGGCACGTGGCGGCCACAAGCCTGTTATCATATGTGGTGTTTACTTTGTAATCCTGCAACAAACACAAACTCCACTCCACATCTGTAACCCACTTTCTTCTCTTAGGTCACAGCGGAGGGGTAATGTTAGCAGTAATAGTATGAGACGGGTTAAGGGTAGACTCTGGAATATGACCTCTTCGTACACCTCTGGCATTGACATGCTCTTTCTCCACAGCCACAGAGGGAAAAGCTCTCCCTTCAGTCCCAGACTTTGGGAAGGCATACCATGTCAAAGGTGAGTGAGACCTATTGTTATTGAACTGAATGGTCACTTAATGTATGGTAATAATATATATCCTGTACTTTTGCATGACTTGTCAGTAACTACAAGATTACACCATTTACATTTTAATAATTTAACAGACACTCTTATCCAGAGTGACTTACTGTTAGTTAGTTTATTAATTACATTTGTATCAGGTGTGATCTCCCTGCCCTATGCTGAGATAAAGGAACCATTCGAGGCCTGGTTCGACCTGAAGGGGAGGACCAGCCGTATTGACTATTACCACGGTAACTATTTACACACTAGCTGTACAATAGTCAAGCAATATGGCTCCGTGTTCTCTCAGGCAAGCTGGAATATCCACCTTATTGCTTATGTCAATAAAATCCTAGCAGATTTTTAGAAGTTGTTCTTGGGTGGACAGGACCTGTGGGTTTTTTTTTTTGGTCTCAAATGACATCCTTTTGAGGAGTCCCCTGTGCTGCAGCTTTGATCAGAAGTAGTGCATGTTAGCAGCAGGGTTGTAGTGGATGTCATTTGAGATGCCCTGTCAGTGAATCACGTGTGGAACAGAGGCCTTTCTACTGAGTCAAGGTCAATAGACTGAAACCTCAGCACTTCTAGACAGCGAAACTTGTCAACTAAGCAGTGAACTACAGCTTCTTTTAAATCACGCTATAAAATCCTGGAGATGAGGGTCACTAAGACCAGGGATCTCTAACTCTATTCTAGGTTGTGCAGACTTTTGTTAGTTCAGCACTAACACGCAGTCAACTTCAGTTCTTATTTTCTGTGTGTTGTCATGGTGACCTGTAGGCCAGGTGTCGACGTACCAGATGGGGATGGAGCTTCCTTGGGGATCATCCTATAAGATCACTCCTGAGACCACAGAGGTGGAGCTAAACATTATGAAGTGTTTCCAGGTCAATGGCACAAAAGAAGAGCCAGTCGCACCTCAAGGATCCCTACCTGACCTCCAGGGGTTCATGGTGTGTGTGGTTGAGTTTCTCAAATAATACAGGTAGTTTTGAAAAGTTATTTGTAATAAGTGGTCTTTGTGTGTAGTTCCTCAGGATGGAGTACTATGGAGGTGTGCTCTGTGAGGTCTGGCAGAATGTGACAGTAGTCGGACACAAGAAGAATACCTACACACTCTGGGTGACACGCCCTGAAGGAGGGGTTATGGGAGGAGCTGAGCTGACCACTCCCCTACACTACGAGATGATGGGCTACAACACCCTGCTGGGGTCCCATTATGATAAATATCTGGTCGACTACAAGGAGTTCAGCTCAAAGTTTGACCCCAAAGTCTTTGCCCTGCCTGATGGTTCGCATGCGCAAACACACAGCTCTCAAGCCATGTGACAATTAACAAACAATCTTAATCACTTTCTTGTCGGTCACATCTTTCTTCAGGGATGAGCTGTGGTTCATTTCCTGGTCCGGGTGTGGAGCACCACCTGCTGGCCAATCCGATGAAAGATCTGATTCACACTTCCTCGTTAGGCCATGCCCAGCGGTTGTTCGGCCACTTCAAGGAGCAGTTTGGGCGTCATTATGGTGACGAGAGAGAGCATGAGAAGAGAGAGCACGCATTCGTTCACAACCTCCGGTGAGGGTGCTGGGGAAAGCGGGAGAGGGCAAGAGAAACAAATGAAGGCTTGAAAGTTTTAGATGAATATAATTTGGTGGTTACAAATTCTGTTTTCCTCTATTCCCCTCTCGCTCTTCCCTCCATTATTCCCTCTCCCAGGTATGTCCACTCTATGAACCGTGCTGGCCTGTCGTTCTCCCTGGCGGTCAACTCTCTGTCTGACCTCTCCATGTCGGAGCTGTCTGCTATGAGGGGCAGAAATGGAGGGAAGAGGCCCAACAACGGCTTGCCGTTCCCCATGCACCTATACACTGGAGTACAGGTCCCTGATCAGCTGGACTGGAGGCTCTATGGTGTGTGGAGCAGAGAAGGCTGGTGGAGCTATAGGAGGACGAGTTCATTGTAACTGCTGGAATTAACTGAATGGCGTCAAATGTGGTTTCCATATGTTTGATACCGTTCCATTTATTCTGTTCCATAGACTTCTCAGCCCGTTCTCCTATAGTTCCACCCACCAGCTTCCATGTGCGTGTGCATGCATGTGTGACAACATTGTGTGTATTTTCTAGGTGCTGTGACTCCGGTGAAGGACCAGGCCATCTGTGGTTCATGTTGGAGCTTTGCCACCACTGGAGCAGTAGAGGGCGCTCTCTTCCTGAAAGTAATATCTCACAGTGATTTTTAGAATAACTTCAGTTGGAGTGGTGTTACAGCTGTTTATTTGAATCCCCATTAGCTTTTGCAGCAACTATTCTAACTGGGGTCCACAAACACACTGATAGATGGACAGTCACATAAATGTAAAATACAACAAAGTGTCTGCCAGGGTTTCTGTCTGGAAAAGGTGGACCATGTTAATGCATCTTAACAGAACATGCAACTCATTTAATGACGCAGCCAATAAAACGTCATTTTCAAATGTTTGCCAAAATGCAATTGTGAACAGGGCACCTGGAACACCCCCATTCTGAACAGGGCATGTGATAGCATGGGGGGGGGGGGGGAATCTAAAGATGCAATAACTAGGATGGGTTGCTAATATGACTAGGATGTTGCCTTTGGCTTCTGGACAATGAAATAGAGTTGACATGAAAACCAGGAGAGGAATGTCATAGCGGTGGGTCCAACAGGGAATTAAATGGAAAAGCATGTGCCCAAATAATATAATTACTCCTGTCTGTACAGAAATAAAATACTTCACCAGAAAGCATGACTTAGCATCAGAGGAATCAAGGATTATTAGATTCTTTAAGAAAATTGCTGTGGATTGTTTCAAATCACAAGCTCGTAGGCCTATGCCTATTGGAAGTCCACAATTTGGGTAGCACGCGTGGCAATGGGCCAAGCTGGTTGAGTTGCGGGTGTCAGTGAAAAACATCTAATGTGTGACGGTAATGTCTTGAGTATAATTTTAAATGTGACAATGGGAGGGATGTGTGGCGTAGATATAGACTAGTCTCTCCAGAATGGCTCAGCTGTATCCTGCCAAGTCTTGCTCATTGTTCACCCTTTGAGAATTTTTTTCTCCTTTTGTAATCGGGATTGTCACCAGTAGTAAATGTACTGTAAATCCTTGTCATTTGATTAGATTAATTAGTAATTTACAATGTTCTTTGCAGAGTTCAGAACCTGCTACACTGGTGAGAAACAAGTTTTAGGTTTTTCATAACCATTTAAGAGATTTGTTTCATTGAGCCCTTCTCCCTCTCCTGATAATGTTGAGGGAGCGTGCGTGCGCCTGAGCACACAGAAGTACCTGGCCATAAGATTTTATGATTAAGCACGTGACAATGATTTTGAGAAGTGAAAAACATTATTGAAATGAAACTTCAATGAGAAATGCGCATATGAAAATCATACCTGGCACACAGAATAGTAGGCTAAATTGTAAGCTTCCTCAAACTTTTTAAAAATAACATAATTGCCTCCATGTTGCCATGGTCAGATTTTGCCTATAGGCTACTTTGATGCAATGTAAGACGAACATTCAGGTGTCAAACAATTAAGTATGTTTTCAAAATGCAGCTCCAGCTCACGTAAAGTGGTGGGTGACGCACTGATAGTAGTTGCCTGCACTTGATGGTGAATGGGCTCATAAAAGCACAAGTCTTACTCCTGCAGAGAAGCTGCAGGAGAAATCTCACTCCAACTATGCTCTGTATGCTGTGCACTTGTGATAGTTGTTTGATAAGTAAAATGCACCCAGGCCAAATTAAAACCCTTTGTGTCCCATGAAATGTTGACTTTTTTTTAAAGGGAATTTTGCTGTTTGCTTGAGTAATTTGCTATGAATCCTGTGCGTCGCTGTGAATGTGTATCGGACTTTGGTTAATGGTGTCTGAGCTCAATGTTATTTGCTTGTGCAGACAATCTGGAATTTTCATCACAGTAATATAACGCATAACTACAAGCGGCGCATTTCATGTCTCGTCAACCTCAACCAGGAGAGACTATCGTGCATGTTAGTGCTGTAGAGGGCAAGGCATGCAGCTCTGTTCTGAGCCAGCTGTAGCTGGTCAAGTTGATCTGTGTTCTACACATGTTTTTCTAACACCCCTCTTCAGAACAGGTGACGTAAAGCAAGTTAGGTTTTTTTCAATAACGTCTTAGGCTGCACTGAAAGGTTATAAATTACCCAACTTAATGAATGATGGAATTGGATTTTCTACCCATAATATCAACAGTCAGCGCTGTAGCTCATCCCTAAGGAGGATGATAATTAATAGTCCTTTTATTCAAACGGTAAAATGGATGAAAATAAATGTCAACTTGTTCACAATTAGCTGTAGCTTGAACACTTTTTTTTCCCTCGTGTTTGATTATGTGGTTGAGGTGTTTTAAGATCTCTAGCTGTAATATACTTGCATGTATCACCGCCATCTCTGGTCTCCCTGCACCCCATAATCCATATCCACAGGCGTTCCTTCCTCACTGGTGTTGCCTAGCAACTCTAGAAATGTTCAAGACAGGTTTCTTATGGGCTGTCGCGCTGAGTATTCACCATTCCCTTGAACAACACGCACTCATTAGCAGTAGTAGCTGATTGCAGTTCAGGAGATTTTTAATGAGCCACGTGTGGTGGTTCATGGAGTTTGTTGAACTTACATAGAGGCCATTTAAGCTGAAGTTGGGACTTATTTGGGAGAGTTTAGGGGATGGTTGTTAGTCTTGTCAGTGGTCCTCCTTTGTACCTCTGCCAGCTCTAAGGAAATGAGCTTGTCCTCTCAGTAGGAAGTGACCGGGAGGTGCTGTGTCCTGCTGCACTGGCAGGTTCATAAACATACTACTTCCCAGGGGGCCAATCAGATTCCTCCCATCTGACCTCCTAGCAACCCACAGATGCAGCTGTGGAAGTTGCTGTGAAAAAACAGTAATTGGTCTCTTGCCCCCCCCCCCCCCCCTTCTCACCCAGTTATAATTGTCAGTTCTTCTCTTTTCTCCCTGTAGTCAGGGTCCCTCCAGGTCTTGTCCCAGCAGATGTTGGTAGATTGTAGCTGGGGCTTTGGTAATAACGGATGTGATGGAGGAGAGGAGTGGAGGGCCTACGAGTGGATCATGAAACACGGAGGCATCGCCACTACGGAGACCTATGGTTCCTACATGGGCATGGTGAGACACACACAGAGCGCTTGTCTAGAGGTAATCCACAGGGCTCTATGCTTTGCCTGCTGCTTTTCATGTCTTACACACACTTGTTTATAAACTCATATACTCTGACAAACAGGACATGTAAATCTTTACAATATACTGTACTTGAACCTAGTGTATGACTCTCTCTCCTAACAGAACGGCCTGTGCCACCTCAACACTTCTCAGCTGACAGCTCGTGTCCAGAGCTACACCAATGTGACGTCAGGTGATGCCGAGGCGCTGAAGGTGGCGTTGTTTAAACATGGCCCAGTGGCCGTCAGTATTGACGCAGGACATAGATCCTTTGTCTTCTACAGCCACGGGGTCTACTATGAACCCAAATGTGGTGAGTTATATACTATAGTGCCCTCAAACTCAACTCTGGACCTCAAGCCAGTTCCACTGCGGTTTTTCATTGTTCCCCTCTAATCAGGGACTGATTTAGACATGGGACATCATGTGGGTGCAATTAATTATGAGGTAGAACAGAACCAGCAGGCTCCAGACTTCGTAGCGTAAGAGTTGAATACGCCTGCTATAGGGTAAACATACACAGCTATTCTTCAAATCTGTCTGAGGTATTCCCCATGGCTGTTCTCATTCTCTCGCGATCACTCACGCAATCTCTTTGTTCTCCCTCACGCCTAGGAAACACAACTGACTCCCTGGACCACGCGGTGCTTGCAGTGGGTTATGGTGTCATGGAGGCGGAGCCTTACTGGCTGGTGAAGAACTCCTGGTCAACCTACTGGGGAAACGATGGGTACATACTGATGTCTATGAAGGATAACAACTGTGGTGTTACCACTGATGCTACGTATGTTACACTGGCATAGAGCGAGGGAGAAACATGAAACACACGCACAGGAGTTACCACTCCTTTTTAAATGATAGGAGGCGGTATTTGATATTGGATTAATATCAGAAGTGTGTGGTGCATGGGGTGAAGTAATATCGTTTAGGCAGTAAGATTTTTAAACATGTTTATTGCTGGTTGGCGCACGGTGCACGGTGCCTTTCCCTTTGTCTCACAAACGTGCGCACACACTGAATCATGGAATCGTGGAGTCATCTCAATAAATGTGGAATGTTTTTGTACTTGCTGCTGTTTTTTTTTTTTGTTCATGCTGACTCAATAGTGTTGCTAACTCATGACAAATAAGACCTTACTCTTCCCAACACACTCAGTCGTTCTAAACACATGATGAATACATGCCTTGCTGTTGCTAGCAGTAGCACCACATGTACATACGTACATACATACAGTGCCTTGCGAAAGTATTCGGCCCCCTTGAACTTTGCGAACTTTTGCCACATTTCAGGCTTCAAACATAAAGATATAAAACTGTATTTTTTTGTGAAGAATCAACAACAAGTGGGACACAATCATGAAGTGGAACGACATTTATTGGATATTTCAAACTTTTTTAACAAATCAAAAACTGAAAAATTGGGCGTGCAAAATTATTCAGCCCTTTTACTTTCAGTGCAGCAAACTCTCTCCAGAAGTTCAGTGAGGATCTCTGAATGATCCAATGTTGACCTAAATTACTAATGACAAATACAATCCACCTGTGTGTAATCAAGTCTCCGTATAAATGCACCTGCACTGTGATAGTCTCAGAGGTCCGTTAAAAGCGCAGAGAGCATCATGAAGAACAAGGAACACATCAGGCAGGTCCGAGATACTGTTGTGAAGAAGTTTAAAGCCGGATTTGGATACAAAAAGATTTCCCAAGCTTTAAACATCCCAAGGAGCACTGTGCAAGCGATAATATTGAAATGGAAGGAGTATCAGACCACTGCAAATCTACTAAGACCTGGCCGTCCCTCTAAACTTTCAGCTCATACAAGGAGAAGACTGATCAGAGATGCAGCCAAGAAGCCCATGATCACTCTGGATGAACTGCAGAGATCTACAGCTGAGGTGGGAGACTCTGTCCATAGGACAACAATCAGTCGTATATTGCACAAATCTGGCCTTTATGGAAGAGTGGCAAGAAAGCCATTTCTTAAAGATATCCATAAAAAGTGTTGTTTAAAGTTTGCCACAAGCCACCTGGGAGACACACCAAACATGTGGAAGAAGGTGCTCTGGTCAGATGAAACCAAAATTGAACTTTTTGGCAACAATGCAAAACGTTATGTTTGGCGTAAAAGCAACACAGCTGAACACACCATCCCCACTGTCAAACATGGTGGTGGCAGCATCCTGGTTTGGGTCTGCTTTTCTTCAGCAGGGACAGGGAAGATGGTTAAAATTGATGGGAAGATGGATGGAGCCAAATACAGGACCATTCTGGAAGAAAACCTGATGGAGTCTGCAAAAGACCTGAGACTGGGACGGAGATTTGTCTTCCAACAAGACAATGATCCAAAACATAAAGCAAAATCTACAATGGAATGGTTCAAACATAAACCTATCCAGGTGTTAGAATGGCCAAGTCAAAGTCCAGACCTGAATCCAATCGAGAATCTGTGGAAAGTACTGAACTGCTGTTCACAAATGCTCTCCATCCAACCTCACTGAGCTCGAGCTGTTTTGCAAGGAGGAATGGGAAAAAATTTCAGTCTCTCGATGTGCAAAACTGATAGAGACATACCCCAAGCAACTTACAGCTGTAATCGCAGCAAAAGGTGGCGCTACAAAGTATTAACTTAAGGGGGCTGAATAATTTTGCACGCCCAATTTTTCAGTTTTTGATTTGTTAAAAAAGTTTGAAATATCCAATAAATGTCGTTCCACTTCATGATTGTGTCCCACTTGTTGTTGATTCTTCACAAAAAAATACAGTTTTATATCTTTATGTTTGAAGCCTGAAATGTGGCAAAAGGTCGCAAAGTTCAAGGGGGCCGAATACTTTCGCAAGGCACTGTATATATATATATACCAAAGTTTTTGAATTTGATTTATTAGGCAAGTCAGTTAAGAACAAATTCTTATTTTCAATGACGGCCTAGGAACAGTGGGTTAACTGCCTGTTCAGGGGCAGAACGACAGATTTTGTACCTTGTCAGCTCGGGGATTTGAACTTGCAACCTTTCGGTTACTAGTCCAATGTTCTAACCACTAGGCTACCCTGCCGCCCCGGAAGTATGTGGACACCCCTTCAAATTAGTGGATTCTTCTATTTTAGCCACACCTGTTGCTAACAGGTGTCTAAAATCGAGCTCTGACTTTCAACATGGCACTGTCATAGGATGCCACGTTTCCAACAAGGTAGTTTGTCAAATTGATGCGATGCTAGAGCTGCCCTGGTCAACTGTAAGTGCTGTTATTGGGAAGTGGACACATCCTAGGAGCAGCAATGGCTCAGCCGTAGACACGCGCTCACAGAATGGCACTGTCATAGCATGTTTAAACATCTTGGCCTCAGTTGCAAAAATCAGTTACAAAATGCCTCTGGACGTTCCAGTAACGGGAAAGCTTCACGCTACAACACACAGTGACATTCTAGATTCTGTGCTTCCAACTTTTTGGCAACAGTTTGGGGAAGGCCCTTTCCTGTTTCATCATGACAATGCCCCATGCGGAAAGAACTTGACTGGCCTGACCTTAACCCCATTAAACACCTTTGGAATGAATTGGAAAGGCAACTGCAAGCCAGGCCTAATCACCCAAAATCGTTGCTGGACCTCATTAATGCTCTTGTGGCTGAATGGAAGCAAATCTCTGCAGCAATGTTCCAACATCTAGTGGAAAGCCTTCCCAGAAGAGTGGAGGCTGTTATAGCAGCAAAGGGGGGGACCAACTCCATTAATGCCCATGATTTTGGAATGTATGTTCAACAAGCAGGTGTCCACATACTCTTGGTGATGTAGTGTATATAGCTATGGATCAAATCTAACCTTTGTCAATGATGCCCTCAGAACAAAATACACATCAGCCAAAAAAAGCTGTAGCAGTTAATGTACTACATTTCAACACATATTCCTATCAACCAAAATGCTTGCAAGCCTCTGAATTATACAGTGCCTTGCGAAAGTATTCGGCCCCCTTGAACTTTGTGACCTTTTGCCACATTTCAGGCTTCAAACATAAATATATAAAACTGTATTTTTTTGTGAAGAATCAACAAGTGGGACAATCATGAAGTGGAACGACATTTATTGGATATTTCAAACTTTTTTAACAAATCAAAAACTGAAAAATTGGGCGTGCAAAATTATTCAGCCCCCTTAAGTTAATACTTTGTAGCGCCACCTTTTGCTGCGATTACAGCTGTAAGTCGCTTGGGGTATGTCTATCAGTTTTGCACATCGAGAGACTGACATTTTTTCCCATTCCTCCTTGCAAAACAGCTCGAGCTCAGTGAGGTTGGATGGAGAGCATTTGTGAACAGCAGTTTTCAGTTCTTTCCACAGATTCTCGATTGGATTCAGGTCTGGACTTTGACTTGGCTATTCTAACACCTGGATATGTTTATTTTTGAACCATTCCATTGTAGATTTTGCTTTATGTTTTGGATCATTGTCTTGTTGGAAGACAAATCTCCGTCCCAGTCTCAGGTCTTTTGCAGACTCCATCAGGTTTTCTTCCAGAATGGTCCTGTATTTGGCTCCATCCATCTTCCCATCAATTTTAACCATCTTCCCTGTCCCTGCTGAAGAAAAGCAGGCCCAAACCATGATGCTGCCACCACCATGTTTGACAGTGGGGATGGTGTGTTCAGCTGTGTTGCTTTTACGCCAAACATAACGTTTTGCATTGTTGCCAAAAAGTTCAATTTTGGTTTCGTCTGACCAGAGCACCTTCTTCCACATGTTTGGTGTGTCTCCCAGGTGGCTTGTGGCAAACTTTAAACAACACTTTTTATGGATATCTTTAAGAAATGGCTTTCTTCTTGCCACTCTTCCATAAAGGCCAGATTTGTGCATTATACGACTGATTGTTGTCCTGTGGACAGAGTCTCCCACCTCAGCTGTAGATCTCTGCAGTTCATCCAGAGTGGTCATGGGCCTCTTGGCTGCATCTCTGATCAGTCTTCTCCTTGTATGAGCTGAAAGTTTGAGGGACGGCCAGGTCTTGGTAGATTTGCAGTGGTCTGATACTCCTTCCATTTCAATATTATCGCTTGCACAGTGCTCCTTGGGATGTTTAAAGCTTGGGAAATATTTTTGTATCCAAATCCGGCTTTAAACTTCTTCACAACAGTATCTTGGACCTGCCTGGTGTGTTCCTTGTTCTTCATGATGCTCTCTGCGCTTTTAACGGACCTCTGAGACTATCACAGTGCAGGTGCATTTATACGGAGACTTGATTACACACAGGTGGATTGTATTTATCATCATTAGTCATTTAGGTCAACATTGGATCATTCAGAGATCCTTACTGAACTTCTGGAGAGAGTTTGCTGCACTGAAAGTAAAGGGGCTGAATAATTTTGCACGCCCAATTTTTCAGTTTTTGATTTGTTAAAAAAGTTTGAAATATCCAATAAATGTCGTTCCACTTCATGATTGTGTCCCACTTGTTGTTGATTCTTCACAAAAAAATACAGTTTTATATCTTTATGTTTGAAGCCTGAAATGTGGCAAAAGGTCGCAAAGTTCAAGGGGGCCGAATACTTTCGCAAGGCACTGTACCTGCATAATAGACTATAAGAGCTACATAATGGGTATTGTAAAAAGCTAGTGCATGTGTTCACATTTATGAACAATATTCTGATGTATTCTCAAGCTAGCATTCTCCAGTAATAGTTCTCTGGAAAAGAACATAAGGCAGTAAGATAGTAAGTACCAAAACGGCATAGACAAAGACATATTGCATAGATATACCACACGCGATTTAGATATGTAATGACAGATGTACAGTACCATGAAAATAGTTAATTGGTTCTCAATAAAAACGTTTTAGAAGGTTGACAGGTCATCATTGTTTAGTTCAGTAAGCTATACTTTTTATTAAAGGCAGTTGCTCAGGGAGTTGATGCAAATCTTCAGGTCTCAGTCAAGGTTACTCATCACATGAGCATGTTTCACCAAACAATCTAAAATCTTGTTGGCATGTTTGTGTGTGTTTTGGGGTAATTCATTTGTTTTTACCACCCCAGTAATGTTATCAAATTTCTGAAAACCAAAGTTACATGTTTGAATGAAGAGCGCTAAAAAGTTGTTTTTTTATGGATGGGAAACCTGGGCAATTCATTCCCTGTAGAATTTATGAATGACCCCCGTATTGTGTGTGCAAGTGTATATGAGCACATGTTGGTCTGCTCCTATTTTATTTTTTTTAACTAGGCAAGTCAGTTAAGAACAAATTCTTATTTTCAATGACGGCCTAGGGGGTTAACTGCCTGTTCAGGGGCAGAACGACAGATTTGTACCTTGTCAGCACGGGGGCTTGAACTTGCAACCTTCCGGTTACTAGTCCAACACTAACCACTAGGCTACCCTGCCACCCCTGGCATGGCATAGTGCTTCTATACAGACCTTCTGTATGGTATGTGGTTTTGAATCTTGTAACGAGTGAGAGGTTACCTCGGAAGTTTACATACACTTAGGTTGGAGTCATTAAAACTCGTTTTTCAACCACTCCGCAAATTTCTTGTTAACAACCTATAGTTTTGGCAAGTCGGTTAGGACATCTACTTTGTGCATGACACAAGTAATTTTTCCAACAATTGTTTACAGACAGATTATTTCACTTAGAAATTCACTGTATCATAATTCCAGTGGGTCAGAAGTTTACTGTGCCTTTAAACAGCTTGGAAAATTCCAGAAAATGTCATGGCTTTAGAAACTTCTGATAGGCTAATTGACGTCAATTGGAGGTGTACTTGTGGATGTATTTCAAGGCCTACCTTCAAACACAGTGCCTCTTTGCTTGACATCATGGGAAAATCAAAAGATATCAGTCAAGACCTCCACAAGTCTGATTCATCCTTGGGAGCGATTTCCAAATGCCTGCTCTGTCAGGAGCAAGTATAAACACCCTGGGACCACGCAGCCGTCATACCGCTCAGGAAGGAGACGGGTTCTGTCTCCAAGAGATTAATGTACTTTGGTGCGAAAAGTGAAAATCAATCCCAGAACAACAGCAAAAGACCTTGTGAAGATGCTGGAAGAAACAGGTACAAAGGTATCTATATCCACAGTAAAACGAGTCCTATATCGACAAAACCTGAAAGGCCGCTCAGCAAGGAAGAAGCCACTGCTCCAAAACCGCCATAAAAAAGCCAGACTACGGTTTGCAACGGCACATGGGGACAAAGATTGTACTTTTTGGAGAAATGTCCTCTGGTCTGATGAAACAAAAATAGAACTGGTGGCCATAATGACCATTGTTATGTTTGGAGGACAAAGGGGGAGGCTTGCAAGCCGATGAACACCATCCCAACCGTGAAGCATGGGAGTGGAAGCATCATGTTGTGGGGGTGCTAGCTGCAGGAGTGACTGGTGCACTTCACAAAATAGAAGGCATCAAGAGGCAGGAAAATGATGTGGATATATTGAAGCAACATCTCAAGACATCAGTCAGGAAGTTAAAGCTTGGTCGCAAATGGGTCTTCCAAATGGACAATGACCCCAAGCATACTTCCAAAGTTGTGGCAAAATGGCTTAAGAACAACAAAGTCAAGGTAGTGGAGTGGCCATCACAGAGCACTGACCTCAATGCTATAGAAAATGTGTGGGCAGAACTGAAAAAGCGTGTGCGAACAAGGAGGCCAGAAACCTGACTCAGTTATACCAGCTCTGTCAGGAGGAATGGGCCAAAATTCACCCAACTTATTGTGGGAAGCTTGTGGAAGGCTACCTGAAACGTTTGACCCAAGTTAAACAAATTAAAGGCAATGCTACCAAATACTAATTGAGTGTATGTAAACTTCTGACCCACTGAGAATGTGATGAAAGAAATAAAAGCTGAAATAAATCATTCTCTCTACTATTATTCTGACATTTCACATTCTTAAAATAAAGGGGTGATCCTAACTGACTTAAAACAGGGAATATTTACTAGGATTAAATGTCAGGAATTGTGAAAAACTGAGTTTAAATGTATTTGCCTAAGGTGTATGTAAACTTCTGACTTGAACTGTATTTGTGTTTGTGTGTGGATTGCTGGGATGTGTGTGAGTGGTCAAGACTCTGTTGCTAGGCGCTGTAGTTCCTGCCCCTCTGTGCTGCTTGCTAATTGGATAATGTCCTCTCCTTGGCCCTTCTTTGGAGGAAACCTGAAGTAGAAAACAAACTCATAAAACGTTTTAAACAAAAACAGTCAAGAAACACAGGTTATGGTTGGCAATAGGGGTTAGTTTGTGGACTTGATTGTGTGTGTGTGTCAGGGTTGGGGTCAATTCCAGTTCATTCAGAATGTTAACCAAATTCCAATTCCACATTTTCCTCATTGAAAAGTTTAAATTTCATTGTACTTCCTGAATTGACTGGAATTGAAATGGAATTGACCCCAACCCTGATGTGTGTTTGTGTGTCTGTCTGTCAGTAGATATAGTACCTAGTATCCCAGTTCTCTGCGTCTTCTACGGTATCCGGTAGTGGTCTGTTGGCAGTCTCTGGCAGTGCCAGGGCGAGAACTGCACCAAGCAGGGGGGTGCAGCCAAAGATGAGCATGGGTAGAGAGGGGTTTCTGGTATGGAGCATGTTGATAAGGGGGGCTAACACACCCCCTACACGGGCAAACATACTGGACACCCCTATTCCTGTCTGCCTGTAGACACACACACTGGTATTAGAATGGATTCACACAAATGAATGTGCACACACACACACACACACTTCTTACCGTAGTACAGTAGGGAAGATCTCAGCTGTATAAACGTAGATAACGGCAAAGGAAGCAGTGATACCAAACTTTCCTACCATGGCTAGACCTGTTATCAGGTTGGGATGGTCTGAGAGAGAGAGAGAGAGAGAGGGATGGAGAGAGAATGTTTATTACATGATTTTGTCATTTAGCACAACGCTCCTAACCGCTAGGCTACCTGCCGTGGTGTTTTGTAGACAGACTAGCAGCTGTTTTGTGGACCCAATATGTTACAACCCCCCCCCCTACACACACACACACCAGTGGCGGTCAGTGCCGTTTCAGGGAGGACAATTTTTCATAAGCATGGCCATAGTTCAGCGTATTGGATGACTGTCATTCATATTCCATTCACCCAGCTCAATGTAACATTGATAGGTTTAGGCTACTACATGATACTAGAATTTTCCCTATACTCATCATGAGGTTGTTACAACCTAGCCTATGAATGAAAGTTTACAACATAGGTGCACACAGGTCGAGAGACAAATTTGATGTGACAGACAGTGACACATGGACAGGCAGAATTCAATACCACCTTGCACACGCTTTCCTGCATCTAGCTGATATTGGGTGTAATCATAAGTCTAACAGTTACAAATGAGAGTTTCTATTGGACAAATTCAGGTATGTTAATCTCCGTTTTGTTCAGTTTACTTCCGTTTAAGAAATGTTTTTCAACAAGATCTGTGGAATGAATACACCCCTGATCACGAATAAACACTGTTCACAGTTTCATATCAGCCACGTTGTATTCCTTCTCGCATCTAGGTAATGCCCTCTCCTCCTTTCACCTCTTCCCTTCGCTAGTGGACTTCAATGCACAACACATCAGCTGAAAAAAACTTTCCAAGCCAAACCGCTACACACAGCCTACATCGTTGTCACCTTATTAGCTAAAGTAACGTCATAGTTCTATTAGCATAGCTAATAGAACTAATGCGTTAGTAAATCCGCTACAATCATGCAGTAACGTTACAGTGTACAGCCAGTAAGCAGTTACACCACCGGGCCCCAGTGGCAATAAATTAGTAAAACCAAAAGCTTACCTTGACTTTAGGAGTTTCAGTTGTGTTGGATAGTCATAGCCAGCTAGCTAACATAGCATCCCTCTGTTTGAGCAGTGTGTTTCGGTAGGCTAAACTAGCTCGCTGCATTTACTAGCTAAATAAGTGAAACTGAAAAAAATGATAATCTCTCTATTTCTCTTGCTTCTCCTTCATTTAGGAATAAATGTTCAACTATTTTCTTTCTCTCGCTTCGAGTCAACTACTCACCACATTTTATGCACTGCAGTGCTAGCTAGCTGTAGCTTAAGCTTTCAATACTAGATTAATTCTCTGATCCTTTTATTGGATGGACAACATGTCAGTTCATGCTGCAAGAGCTCTGATATGTTGGAGGAAGGGGGTGAGAACCATGAGCCTCTTAGGTTTTGTATTGAAATCATTGTACTCAGAGGAGGATGGAAGCTAGCTGTCCTCCGGCTACACCATGGTGCTACCCCACAGAGTGCTGTTGAGGCTACAATAGACCTTCTTTGCAAAATAGTGTGTTTTAATCAATTATTTAGTGACGTGATTATATTTAGTATAGTTTTATCTAAAAAGGATAACCTTCCTCCCATGAGGAGTTTCCACTGACACACACACACACACACACACACCTGTAGGTACAGTTAGAGTGAGCAGACAGGCCACGCCCCCCAGGGCCAGAAAGACACTCTGGGATAGGCGTCTGCTCCAAGGGAGGAACAGGAGAACCAATGACCTGGCAGGGATCTCCACCAATCCAAAGATGAACTGAGTCAGGTAGAGGTCTGAGCCCAGTTTAGATACACCTAGAGACAGTCCATAATATACCAATACATTCACAAACCTAGAGAGAGAAAGAGCAGGGTTAGACACACACATACACACAGTCTTGTATTACTAATATCCTGGGGACACACAATTCAGTCCCATTCAAAATCCAATTTTCCCTAACCATAAACCTAACCCTAACCTATACCCTTATTCAAACCCTAACACGCAACCCAAACTGGCTGCGCACGTGCGCCATCGTGCATAAATGTATTTTGTCCCCCCACACCAAACGCAGGTTAAAATATCAAAACAAACTCTGAACCAATTACATTCATTTGGGGATAGGTCGAAAAGCATTAAACCTTTATGGCAATTTAGCTAGTTAGCTTGCACTTGCTAACTAATTTGTCCTATTTAGCTAGCTTGCTGTTGCTAGCTAATTTGTCCTGGGATATAAACATTGAGTTATTTTACCTGAAATGCACAAGGTCCTCTACTCCGACAATTAATCCACACATAAAACGGTCAAACGAATTGTTTCTAGTCAAACGAATTGTTTCTAGTCATCTCTCCTCCTTCTAGGCTTTTTCTTCTCTTTACTTTATATTGCGATTGGCAACTTTCATAAATTAGGTGCATTACCGCCACCGACCTCATTCGTCTTTCAGTCAACCACGTGGGTATAACCAATGAGGAGATAGCACGTGGGTATCTGCTTCTATAAACCAATGAGCAGATGGGAGAGGCAGTACTTGCAGCTCGATCTGCGTCAGAAATAGAACTGACTTCTATGCTCGTTGGCACACGCGAGCAGTGTGGGTGCAATAATTGAATAATATAGATTTCTAAATTTATTTTGCAACGCTTGCGCATGCGACGCGAGCTGTGTAGTCAGCCTGTAACCCGAAAAACTAACCCTAGCTCCTAAACCTAAACCTAATTATAACCCTAACACTAATTCTAACTTTAACCAGAAACCCCCGAGAAATAGTATTTGACCTTGTGGGGACTAACAAAATGTCCCCAGTTTCAAATTTTTGTTTGTTTACTATTCTTGTGTGAACTTCTGGTCCCCACATGTATAGTTAAACACGTCCACACACACACACACACTTCTTAGTTACCAGACATAGAAAAGGATAAGAGCTCTTTTCCTCATCTGGGGTGTTCTAACAAGATCTGCAGCTGAGTGACTCCTTCTACCTTCCATGTCACACCAGTCCACCTAAACATACACACACATAAAATATTTTATTTGCATGCTCAAACACTGTGAAAAACATAAGATGTGTCTGTGTGGTACCTGTATAGTAGGTGGTAATACACGTCCGTTGACTGTAGCAGCTTTGCGTAGTAGAACAATGGCCTCCTCTCTCCTGTCATTGGCTAGCAACCACCTAGCTGACTGAGGAAGCACCCTGAGGGTAGAGAGAGAGTATATAATATCATATTGTATACAAAATGATTGACGCATTTGTCTCACCCATTTTTTAATTCTATTGCACACCTACAGTGCCTTTGGAAAGTATTCAGACCCCTTGACTTTGTCCAGCCTTATTCTAAAATGTATTTTTTTAAAACAAATCCCTCATTAATCTTCACACAATACCCCATAATGACAAAGCAAAAATAGGTTTTTATTTTAAAAAACAGAAATATCACATTTATATAATTATTCAGACCCTTTACTTATTACCTTGTTGAAGCACCTTTGGCAGCGATTACAGCAGAGTTTTCTTGGGTATTACGCTACAAGCTTGGCACACCTGTATTTGGGTAGTTTCTCCCATTCTTCTCTGCAGGTCCTCTCAAGGTCTGTCAGATTAGATGGGGAGCGTCGCTGCACAGCTATTTTCAGGTCTCTCCAGAGATGTTCGATTGGGTTCAAGTCCGGGCTCTGGCTGGGTCACTCAAGGACATTCAGAGACTTGTACCGAAGCCACTCCTGCATTGTCTTGGCTGTGTACTTAGGGTCGTTGTCCTATTGGAAGGTGAACCTTTGCCCATGTCTGAGGTTCCCAGTGCTCTGGAGCAGGTTTTCATCAAGTGTCTCTCTGTTCTTTGCTCTGCTCATCTTTGCCTCGATCCTGACTAGACTCCCAGTCCCTCCCACTGAAAAATATCCCCACGGCATAATGCTGTAGAAATGATGCCAGGTTTCCGCCATACATGACGCTTGGCATTCAGGCCAAATAATTCAATCTTGGTTTCATCAGACCAGAGCATCTTGTTTCTCATGGTCTGTGAATCTTTAGTTGCCTTTTGGCAAACTCCAAGAGGGGTGTCGTGCCTTTTACTGATGAGTGGCTTCCGTCTGGCCACTCTATCATAAAGGCTTGATTGATGTAGTGCTGCAAAGATGGTTGTCCTTCTGGAAGGTTCTCCCATCTCCAAAGAGGAACTCTAGAGCTCTGTCAGAGTGACCAGGTTCTTGGTTACCTCCCTGACCAAGGCCCTTGTCCCAAGATTGCTCAGTTTGGCTGGACGGCCAGCTCTAGGAAGAGTCTTGGTGGTTCCAAAAATCTTCCATTTAAGAATGATGGAGGCCACTGTGTTCTTTGGGGACCTTCAATGCTGCAGAAATGTTTTGGTACCCTTCCCCAGATCTGTGCCTCGACACAATCCTGTCTCCGAGCTCTACGGACAATTCCTTTGATGTCATGGCTTGGTTTTTGCTCTGACATGCATGGTCAAACTGCGGGACCTTATAGAGACAGGTGTGTGCCTTTCCAAATCATGTCCAATCAATTGAATTTACAACAGGTGGAATTTACAACAGGTCCAATCAAGTTGTAGAAACATCTCAAGGATGATCAATGGAAACAGGATGCAGCTGAGCTCAATTTCGAGTCTCATAGCAAAGGTGCTGAATTCTTATGTAAATAAGGTATTTCTATTTTTATTTCGAAAAACCTGTATTTTCTTTGTCAATATGGCGTATTGTGTGTAGATTGCTGAGGATTTGTTTTATTTAATCAATTTTAGAACAAGATTGTAAAGTAACAAAATGTGGAAAAGTCAAGGGGTCTGAATACTTTCGAAGGCACTGTATATTTACATGGATACAAGACAAAATGTATTTATGTTTTTCCATCATGTCTACTGTGTAATATTTATTGTGAGGTTAAAGTATTATATGTATTCAAGTGACCAGATGTTAATGCATCTAGAGATTTTTTAGGTAGGTGTGTTTCACAGTGGTGTACAGTGGACCTGACGAAGATCCAACTCGGAACGAAACGTCTTTATTGTGCGTCTGATTAAATCACCATGGGAGAATACCAGAGTTGCGGACATTACTTTTTTCTTCTGGGAGAGAGAAAGAGACATGAATAGTGAAGAGCAACCGGCCAAGCATTAGTGTGTGTGTGTCCTCACCATATATAGAAGATGAACAGAAAGCCAGGAACAGATATAGCCAGCTGTAGTTTTCTCCAGTCTCGTATGAGGTAGGCTAGTCCAGCTATTAGCATGTAGCCCAGGCCAAAGAAGTAGTCAGTGAAGACACCAGCTAACATACGACGCTGGACACACGTCCACTCTGTACCTGTGGAGAGAATGAGGGATGGAAGGAGAGGGGGAGAAGAGGGTGGAAGGAAAGCAGAGGAGAAAGGAAGGAGAGGTATAATAAGGGTTAGGTTAAGGGGAAGGGGAAGGGGAGATTAAGGTTTGAGTGGATCGGGTGGTGTGGAACTAAGGGGTTTAGGTTTCTGAGAATAGAGCTAGGGTTCAGGGGTTAGGAATAATGTGTGTTCTGGGGTTGGAAAGAAGAAATATAGGTGATGTCATTGTGGTACTGTTTAAATTCTAATAATGGATTGAATGTTTGGCATAATGGTCTCATGTAAATTACAGTCCTGTGTAAATAGCAGTCATATAGATTACAGTTAACATTTTGGGGGGGTATACATGTGTGTGTGTGTACCCAGTACAAAGGCGTTGATGATGACTCCAGAGATAGTAGTCCCCAGAATAAATCGCAGCAGGACATACACAGGGAAGTTTGGAGCGAAAGCCCCAGCCACTCCAAACACTGTCTGTAGTGCTAGGGAGAGGAGCAGGGCATTCCTCCTACCAATCCTACAGAGAGAGGGAGAGGGGGACAGAGAGGGAGAGAGGGAAGGGAGGGAGACTGTGAGTATTTATCCAAATGTATGACATTGAAGTTATAAATTCAGTATTGTACCTGTTGACCATGGGTTAGGTTTTAGGTAGGGGTCAGAGCCACTGACATTTCCTAGGTGGCTAAGGTCCGGATGGATATTGTCATTTCTATGCGTAGTAACAAACCCCCACCTCGCGACCCCAAACTGTTCACACCCCTCTTTTTGGTTGAGAGAACATTTTGCAGTTTTAAAGATAAGTTCCTGCAATTATACACATTTTGCCATGGGGCATGGAGGCCCCCCATGGGCAAATAATCTGGCCATGGTAACTACAAGATTTAGATAGCTGCTTAGTTAGCCTGATTTACCTACCTAGCTAACATCCTACCTAGCTAACATCCTACCTAGCTATCATCCTACATAGCTAACATCCTACCCTAGCTACCATCATACCTAGCTAGCATCCTACCCTAGCTAACTTCCTCCCTAGCTAACATCCTACCTAGCTAACATCCTACCCTAGCTAACATCCTCCCTAGCTAACATCCTACCTAGCTAACATTCTACCCAGCTAACATCCTACCTAGCTAACATCCTCACTAGCTAGCCTCCTACCTTAGCTAACATCCTTCCTAGCTAACATACAACCAAGCTAACATCCTACCCAGCTAACATCCTCCCTAGCTAACATCCTACCTAGCTAACATCCTACCTAGCTAACATCCTACCCAGCTAACATCCTACCCAGCTAACATCCTACCCAGCTAACATCCTACCCAGCTAACATCCTACCTAGCTAGCATCCTACCGTAGCTAACATCCTACCCAGCTAACATCCTACCTAGCTAACATCCTCACTAGCTAGCATCCTACCTTAGCTAACATCCTACCTAGCTAACATCCTACCCTAGCTAACATCCTACCTAGCTAACATCCTACCTAGCTAACATCCTACCCAGCTAACATCCTACCTAGCTAACATCCTACCTAGCTAACATCCTACCCAGCTAACATCCTACCCAGCTAACATCCTACCTAGCTAACATCCTACCCAGCTAACATCCTACCTAGCTAACATCCTACCTAGCTAACATCCTCCCTAGCTAACATCCTACCCAGCTAACATCCTACCCAGCTAACATCCTACCTAGCTAACATCCTACCCAGCTAACATCCTACCCAGCTAACATGGGCTGGTACTTAATGAACTGTAAATTCCTGACAGGTTATAAATAGCTCTCTCTAAGGTCTGTTAGTGAATGACATAACAAGAGGAAAACTGCCCATACATTACCAAATTTTGAATTTGCACCTTGTGCATTTTACTATTACAACTCATAACAGCATTAAATTGAAAGTCCGACTTAGTTCCTTTAAGTCAGGACCTGTGGTCCTTTTGACCCCGTTCTGGGAGTATGGCTGGTTTAGGGTCTGGTGGTAGGGGTCAAGGTTTATTGAAGATTCTACAGTTGTAGGATCTTAATCTGATCACCCTGTTGCCAGAGAACATTCCTGCAATGAAGAAACACTTGTAGTGCATTTGATGTTTAAAAATGATTCTAACGTTTGTATTTTCCACAGCAAATGTATCAACCCCTACAAAAATGTAAATGAATTATAATCCACATAATAATTCAAATTTCTGTTGCTGTAGGATTTTTTCCCCCTGCTGTAGTAAACTGTCTCAAATTAAGAACCTACATCTATACCTGTCTGTCATAGCTTCAAAGACGACAGTTTCCTCCAGCAAACCCAACATGTAGAGAGGGTCAGAGGTTAGAGGTTTGGGGCCAAGGGTTATGTTGTGTACCTGTCTGCCATAGCTCCAAAGATGACTGCTCCCACCAGCAGACCCAACATGTAGACAGAAGACCCCAGACTGTTGAGCCATGCCTTGTCACACACCAAGTCCCACTGAAGGAGAGAGAGAGTGTGTGAGTGAGTGTGGTGAGACAGGGAACAACAGGTCTGATGAGAGAACTGTTCATAACATCTTCCCCTAGCACAACTGAGGTTCCACCTAGTCTCCATCCATGGTACCCTGTTGACCTGTAGTAGGGAAGTGAACAGATGATACTAACATTTTCCTAGTAACCCCATTAATCTGAACACAATATAAGGGAAAGGCATTATTTACCTCAGTGATGGTAGTGCTTTGATAAATATCCTGGCTGTACACCCATCCGTTCTCGCAAGGCGCGCGCACAGTCCCGTTCTCTGTTAGAATGTCCACGAGGACGCAGGAGTCGTCCACCTGTGGATCCACCGGGATGCTGAGGTTCAGCTTTGCAGTAACAGTAACGGCTGAAGTCAAAGCCAGGCTACCATTATGAACGTTATTACCGGGGCCTGAGCTCGGGCTGTCCCGGCAGCGATGTCCTGGTGTAGCCCCGGTAAAGATGCTGGCCATCATATGAAAACCCAGTAGTATCTGAGGCAGACAGATCCACACATACAAAATCTTCTGGTACTTTCCAAACCCTCCTACAGCTGTTAGAATCTGGTCGAAATTCATTTTCAATCAATTCAATGCTCCTTTGAAGAAGGGATTATTTAAATCTCAATGAGACATTAGGCCTACTGCTGCTATTCGACCAAGTCTCGTTTGCAAAATAGATTTTATCTGAGACTAAAGTGATCTGAATAGATACACATTTAAAAATGGAATATATTTGGAATAAACCGAATCACTATAGCCAGCAAAAGGCTGTAAATCATATGTCTCCTAGAGAGAAGACCAGACAAAAACACACCACCATGTGCCACGGAGTGACAGTGGACAGACAGGTGCGTATGTCCGTTGTCCGCTCTCGTCCGTCAGTGAGGGGCATAGTTTTGTTCTTCTCACATGTCCTGGCTGAGCCCCTTACAAAACCCCTCTTAAAAATCCCTCTTATCTAACAATCCACCCCACCTCCTCCTCCTCTGTCGAAAATCAGTTGCAGTAGACTATCTTCCCTTACAATGCATATGGTAGACAACTATACATAATAGTTTCTCACATCCAAGTGTGCACAGTTGTATATTACAATCAAAGCCTTCTCTCAGAAAATCGTCAATAAAATAAATCGTCAGAATCGCGCTTCGGGCAGAGTCCCTCTGAACAAGCCCTTCCGAAACCCAGAACGGCACAACAATCTTCTGTATTGACATGCACCTCAAATCATAAGTCAACTGGAAATCAGATAAACAGTCAACCAAACGCACAAATTACGCAGAACATTGTCCAGCAAAATAATATACATCAGTGAAAGCCAGTGTCCAGTGCGCGTCCCCGAAGGTGGATGTTATAAACACCGTGTTTTTGTGGAGGTGGGGGTTGGGGTTGGGGTTGTTGCTACAAAACTGTTGAACCAAGGGAAACCGCGCGAGCGGAACAATAGCAGAGCGCGGAGAGACATGAACGCGCACTTTATAGATAGGTAGTCTCTGAACAATGACCGCTGGAGCATGATTTATTTATCATCATCCGAGTGGTTTGTTTGGATGTAGTCTAGTCTGTCTTCTTTAATTTCACTTAATTTACTATTTGTTAGGAAATAAATATGCTAACAATCGAGAGTATAGGCCTAGGCCTAATAGGCTGCGTTTAGACAGGCAGCCCAATCCTGATATTTTTTAAACTATTTGGTCTTTTGAACGATCAGATCAGCTTGAAAAATATCAGATGTGAAAATATCTTATGTAATTGGTCAAAATATAAATTAGTGACATAAAGATAAGAATTGGGTTGCCTGTCTAAACGCAGCCCTAGATGCTGCACCTGTGACCGTCCACTGTTTGGTGGTGCTAAATTTAGTGGTGAACTTGGTAATTCTGATTCTGCCACTTTCCGCTTCAGTTGTGCTGAATCGCTGTTATTATTAGCTTCTTTGTTTAGGCTACTTTACATTAGAACTATCGGGCCTTTCACTCTGTTGCCAAAGTCAGCACACTGCACTCATGATGGACGTTGGTGTCACATTCAGGAAAACCTCTCCTCTGTGAAAGCCTCGACAGTGGCGCTATACTGACGCTCTGTGTTCACATGTGGTACTGCAGGATCCTCCTTTCTCTTAAGACGGGGACTTGATCCTTGATGTAGTCCAAAAAAACACACATAAGCCAAGACCCAAAACAATCCCAAAACGGAATGGATTCTAACAATATGGTGGAAACCACCTAGCCAATCAGAAGCCAAGATAGAGTCATCAACATAGTAGCCATGAATACTACTATGTATACAGGGATGCATATGACGCTAAGCAGAGTGGTCCTAGTCAATCCTTGGATAAGACTGGGAGACCAGGTCCTGCTGAAAGTGGAGACTCCAAGGCCCCTGAACAGTGATGGGGACACTGCCCTCCAAAGTGTACCATTCTCCAGATAAGATGTTAAATTAAGTTCAGATGAAGGAGAGATGGGGAAAGGAAACCACTTCCGACTATTGGGACACACTGTTATCTCAGCTGTTGTGAAGGACAGGAAACGAGGGCAGAGGGGAGGGATCAACGTTCTGGATTGAAACTCAGCCAATAGCTGTTAATTTTTCCCTAGAGACAATGGGGCCTCTGTGTCCCCAACTCACAGTTCATCAAACACACACACACTCACACACACATGGACCAACAGCAGCAGCAGCAGCAGCAGCAGCATACCACCCTACATCCCACTGCTGGCTTTCCTCTGAAGCTAAGCAGGGTTGGTCCTGGTTGGTCCCTGGATTGGAGACCAGATGCTGCTGGAAGTGGTGTTGGAGGGCTTGTAAGAGGCACTCTTTCATCTGCTGTATTTTTTTTTTTTTACCCCAGGGCAGTGATTGGGACATTGCCCTGTGTAAGGTGCTGTCTTTCAGATGGGATGTTAAATGAGTGTCCTGGCTCTCTGTGGTCACTAAAGATCCCATGGCACTTATTGTAAGAGTAGGGGTGTTAACCCTGGTGTCCTGGCTAAATTCCTAAACTGGCACTAATACCATCATGGCCACCTAATCATCCCCAGTTTCCAAATGGCTCATTCCTCTCCCTTGTAACTATCCCCCAGTTCGTTGCTTTAAATGAGAATACGTTTTCAGTCAATTTACCTATTAAAATACCTTGGTTACATTAAATAAAACACACACACAGCTTAGTCAGTTAGAAGAGTGTACCAGTGGGCACGTCATGTGCCTGTCAGTGGGTTGAAAATCAGTTCGGCCTATTTGTGACTGTGGCATAGGACATAGGATATTGCCAAAATGAGGACTTAGATTTTCATGAAGCATGCTTGGGCTATCTACAATCCTTTAGGCATTTGTCTATTTTCCCTCAACATTCACTCATTGCAAACAGAATGTGGGCTATTTCAAAATGGGCTATTTCGAACTCATATTAAACATCCAAGCTCATTTTATGATACCATTTTCTTTTCTTTTCAAAAGCCAGAGTTAGCCTCGTTTTTTACATTTTATCCGTCCATAACCATGTATACGATTTTTGTTCATAGTGGTAGTACTAATTTGATAACAAGGTGGTAGTATTTCTGCTTATTTAAACGATAGGCTTTAATATACATTTATCATCCTGCAGCAGCTGTGGACGTTCGTGACGTCACAGTCGGTACATTGCGGTCGGTGTTTTTCGGTAAGAGCTGGACGGAGAGCAAGAGAGAGGGAAAGAGAGATAGAGAGAGATGGCTATTGGCATAGGAAAACGAACGGAAATAGAAGAAACGAGTAAATCTGAGATGACCTTGACTCGACAGACATATCCCATCATCTTGATCAACTGACATAACGGCCGTTTTTCCGGTAGGGAAAGTTCCAGTGTTTGACGTTACCGTTTTACGCTTCTTCTCCACACCGTACCCGGGATTTTACCGCGTTCCCTTGCAGCACAGCACATATAATAAAATCCCACATTCCACATTTACTACAATAGTTCCCCACCCGGTTGATCTTGATATACGAGGGGAAATCGGCTATAATCGACTGGATTTCTTGAATCCTGATTGTGCGTGAGTAAGCGTTTTTATACTTCCTAACGAAGCATCTTTGTTTACTAACAACGTACAACGTGGCATTGCGGGGTACAATAACGGTTAAGGTATTCTAAGAGACGTTGTATTTTTGTTGTCAACTGGGTTTTTGTGATAACATGTCACATAGACATCGTTGTCTTTGTTTATGCAATGAGAGGGGAGAGAGCACACTGCATCCGCGCACGTAACGTCATGATGTATCCGGGCAGTGGCCACACCCAGCGTGGGTACAGTGCGGATGTAAAGCGGGATGTAAATCATAGCGGGTTTATAATAGGCAGTGGATAGTATATGAGGTAAATGTTGGCCTATGGAGCGGCCTTTTGTGGATCAATGATGTAGACAGAGATGTATGCGGTAGAACTGCTACAATTAATTTTTACATGACAGAGAACGATCATGTGTGTTCTATACTAGTTATTTCTACCTGAACACTATGTCCCATCCTGCTGATGCCTGTGGGTCTATGGAACAGTCGTAGGGTCAGCCGATTAATTCTCTAGTGGAGAGAATTGACTGATTACAGAGCAGTGATTCGAGAAGCTTTTCTGACCAATGCCACTTGAACTCCTTGCTCCTACCCCTAGGGAACTGGATCCATTAAACGTTCAAAGGATTAGATAGGTTGGTCTATCATTACTAACAATATGGAGAACAAAAACCTGTAGGGCAGATTGAGTGTCAGTTAATCAGGGGAGACAGGGTCAGTGAGAGTGTGATAAAATGTGTGACTTGTAATCCCCCCTCTCTCCATCTCTTTATTCCTCCATCTCTCCTTAGCTTGGCCCAAAGCATTTTTCATATTTATCCCCCTGCCCAAGCTCACATCAGCTTACGTAAACATGGACATGGCTATTACCAGGGAAATTACAGCCACATTCATACCATACGTTAGTATTGTGGTGTGTGCGTTTGTTTATGCTTGAGTTCTTGTGCACATGTGTGTTTGAACAAAGCTGTAAGCTGTAATGTGACTGCAGGATCTACCTGTAGTGTATAGGTTTACTGCATAGAGAGAGAGACATCCCAAGGTTGCAGTGTCTCTATGCGTCAGCCTTTATAATATAGGAGCACCACAGAGCCTTTATAGTAACATTATTACAGAGCCTTTATAGTAACATTATTACAGAGTCCTTTATAGTAACAACATTACAGAGCCCTTTATAGTAAGATTATTACAGAGTCCTTTATAGTAACAACATTACAGAGACTTTATAGTAACATTATTACAGAGTCCTTTATAGTAACAACATTACAGAGCCTTTATAGTAACATTATTACAGAGACTTTATAGTAACAACATTACAGAGACTTTATAGTAACAACATTACAGAGACGTTATAGTAACAACATTACAGAGACTTTATAGTAACAACATTACAGAGACGTTATAGTAACAACATTACAGAGACTTTATAGTAACAACATTACAGAGCCTTTATAGTAACATCACAGAGCCTTTATAGTAACAACATTACAGAGTCCTTTATAGTAACATTATTACAGAGAATTTATGTAACAACTTTACAGACTTTATAGGTACATTATTACAGAGTCCTTTATAGTAACAACATTACAGAGACTTTATAGTAACAACATTACAGAGCCTTTATGTAACAATGTTACAGAGACTTTATAGTCTCAACATTACAGAGCCTTTATAGTAACATTATTACAGAGTCCTTTATAGTAACAACATTACAGAGTCCTTTATAGTAAAAACATTACAGAGCCTTTATAGTAACAACATTACAGAGACTTTATGGTAACATTATTACAGAGCCCTTTATAGTAACAACATTACAGAGCCTTTATAGTAACAACATTACAGAGCCTTTATAGTAACAACATTACAGAGACTTTATGGTAACAACATTAGGGAGCCCTTTATAGTAACAACATTAAGGAGCCTTTATAGTGACAACATTACCGTACCTTTATAGTGACAACATAACAGAGCCCTTTATAGGAACAACATTATAGAGCCTTTATGTCACAACATTCCAGAGCCTTCATAGTAACAACATTACAGAGTCCTTTATAGTAACAACATTACAGAGACTTTATAGTAAGATTATTACAGAGTCCTTTATAGTAACAACATTACAGAGCCTTTATGTCACAACATTACAGAGCCCTTTATAATAACATTATTACAGAGTCCTTTATAGTAACAACATTACAGAGCCCTTTATAATAACATTATTACATAGACTTTATAGTAACAACATTAGAGAGCCTTTATAGTAAGTAACAACATTACAGAGCCTTTATAGTAAGTAACAACATTACAGAGCCTTTATAGTAACATTATTACAGAGTCCTTTATAGTAACAACATTACATAGACTTTATGGTAACATTATTACAGAGTCCTTTATAGTAACAACATTACAGAGTCCTTTATAGTAACAACATTACAGAAACTTTATGTAACAATATTACGGAGCCTTTATAGTAACAACATTACAGAGCCCTTTATAGTAAGTAACAACATTACAGAGACCTTTATACTCACAACATTCCAGAGCCTTCATAGTACCAACATTACAGAGACTTTATAATAACAACATTACAGAGCCTTTATGTAACAACATTACAGAGCCTTTATAGTAAGTAACAACATTACAGAGCATTTATAGTAAGTAACAACATTACAGAGCCTTTATAGTAAGTAACAACATTACAGAGCCTTTATTGTAACAACATTACAAACCTCTTTATAGTAACAACATTACAGAGACTTTATTGTCTCAATATTACAGAGCCCTTTATAGTCTCAACATTACAGAGCCTTTATAGTAACATTATTTAATTGACTTTATAGTAACAACATTACAGAGACTTTATAGTAACAACATTACAGAGAATTTATAGTAACAACATTACAGAGTCCTTTATAGTAACAACATTACAGAGTCCTTTATAGTAACATTATTACAGAGTCCTTTATAGTAACAACATTACAGAGACTTTATAGTAACAACATTACAGAGAATATATGGTGACAACATTATAGAGCCTTTATAGTGACAACATTACAGAGAATATATGGTGACAACAT
The DNA here is from genome assembly GCF_013265735.2 of Oncorhynchus mykiss. Taxonomy (NCBI): domain Eukaryota; kingdom Metazoa; phylum Chordata; class Actinopteri; order Salmoniformes; family Salmonidae; genus Oncorhynchus; species Oncorhynchus mykiss. The sequence goes on along the minus strand of NC_048582.1, from coordinate 52,229,647 downwards.
TACAGAGACTTTATAGTAACAACATTACGGAGCCCTTTATAGTGACAACATTACCGTACCTTTATAGTGACAACATAACAGTGCCTTTATGTCACAACATTCCAGAGCCCTTTATAATAACATTATTACATAGACTTTATAGTAACAACATTACAGAGCCTTTATAGTAAGTAACAACATTACAGAGCCTTTATAGTAAGTAACAACATAACAGAGCCTTTATGTCACAACATTACTGAGACTTTATGGTAACATTATTACATAGACTTTATAGTAACAACATTACAGAGCCTTTATAGTAAGTAACAACATTACAGAGCCTTTATAGTAAGTAACAACATAACAGAGCCTTTATGTCACAACATTACTGAGACTTTATGGTAACATTATTACATAGACTTTATAGTAACAACATTAGAGAGCCTTTATAGTAAGTAACAACATTACAGAACCTTTATAGTAAGTAACAACATTGCAGAGCCTTTATAGTAAGTAACAACATTACAAAGCCTTTATAGTAAGTAACAACATTACAGAGACTTTATAGTAACAACATTACGGAGACTTTATGGTAACCTTATTACAGAGTCCTTTATAGTAACAACATTACAGAGACTTTATGGTAACATTATTACATAGTCCTTTATAGTAACAACATTACAGAGCCTTTATAGTAACAACATTACAGAGACTTTATGTTAACATTATTACAGAGTCCTTTATAGTAACAACATTACAGAGACTTTATGTTAACATTATTACAGAGTCCTTTATAGTAACAACATTACAGAGACTTTATGGTAACGTTATTACAGAGTCCTTTATAGTAACAACATTACAGAGCCCTTTATACTCACAACATTACAGAGCCTTTTATACTCACAACATTCCAGAGCTTTCATAGTAACAACATTACAGAGCCTTTATAGTTACAACATTACAGAGCCCTTTTATAGTAACAACATTATGGAGACTTTATAGTAACAACATTACAGAGCCTTTATAGTAACAACATCACAGAGCCTTTATAGTAACAACATTACAGAGTCCTTTATAGTAACATTATTACAGAGAATTTATGTAACAACTTTACAGACTTTATAGGTACATTATTACAGAGTCCTTTATAGTAACAACATTACAGAGACTTTATAGTAACAGCATTACAGAGTCTTTATGTAACAATGTTACAGAGACTTTATAGTCTCAACATTACAGCGCCTTTATAGTAACATTATTACAGAGTCCTTTATAGTAACAACATTACAGAGTCCTTTATAGTAACAACATTACAGAGCCTTTATAGTAACAACATTACAGAGACTTTATGGTAACATTATTACAGAGCCCTTTATAGTAACAACTTTACAGAGCCTTTATAGTAACAACATTACAGAGCCTTTATAGTAACAACATTACAGAGCCTTTATGTCACAACATTACAGAGCCCTTTATAATAACATTATTACAGAGTCCTTTATAGTAACAACATTACAGAGCCCTTTATAATAACATTATTACATAGACTTTATAGTAACAACATTAGAGAGCCTTTATAGTAAGTAACAACATTACAGAGCCTTTATAGTAAGTAACAACATTACAGAGCCTTTATAGTAACATTATTACAGAGTCCTTTATAGTAACAACATTACATAGACTTTATGGTAACATTATTACAGAGTCCTTTATAGTAACAACATTACAGAGTCCTTTATAGTAACAACATTACAGAGACTTTATGTAACAATGTTACGGAGCCTTTATAGTAACAACATTACAGAGCCCTTTATAGTAAGTAACAACATTACAGAGACCTTTATACTCACAACATTCCAGAGCCTTCATAGTACCAACATTACAGAGACTTTATAATAACAACATTACAGAGCCTTTATGTAACAACATTACAGAGCCTTTATAGTAAGTAACAACATTACAGAGCATTTATAGTAAGTAACAACATTATAGAGCCTTTATAGTAAGTAACAACATTACAGAGCCTTTATTGTAACAACATTACAAACCTCTTTATAGTAACAACATTACAGAGACTTTATTGTCTCAATATTACAGAGCCCTTTATAGTCTCAACATTACAGAGCCTTTATAGTAACATTATTTAATTGACTTTATAGTAACAACATTACAGAGACTTTATAGTAACAACATTACAGAGAATTTATAGTAACAACATTACAGAGTCCTTTATAGTAACAACATTACAGAGTCCTTTATAGTAACATTATTACAGAGTCCTTTATAGTAACAACATTACAGAGACTTTATAGTAACAACATTACAGAGAATATATGGTGACAACATTATAGAGCCTTTATAGTGACAACATTACAGAGAATATATGGTGACAACATTACAGAGACTTTATAGTAACAACATTACGGAGCCCTTTATAGTGACAACATTACCGTACCTTTATAGTGACAACATAACAGTGCCTTTATGTCACAACATTCCAGAGCCCTTTATAATAACATTATTACATAGACTTTATAGTAACAACATTACAGAGCCTTTATAGTAAGTAACAACATTACAGAGCCTTTATAGTAAGTAACAACATAACAGAGCCTTTATGTCACAACATTACTGAGACTTTATGGTAACATTATTACATAGACTTTATAGTAACAACATTACAGAGCCTTTATAGTAAGTAACAACATTACAGAGCCTTTATAGTAAGTAACAACATAACAGAGCCTTTATGTCACAACATTACTGAGACTTTATGGTAACATTATTACATAGACTTTATAGTAACAACATTAGAGAGCCTTTATAGTAAGTAACAACATTACAGAACCTTTATAGTAAGTAACAACATTGCAGAGCCTTTATAGTAAGTAACAACATTACAAAGCCTTTATAGTAAGTAACAACATTACAGAGACTTTATAGTAACAACATTACGGAGACTTTATGGTAACCTTATTACAGAGTCCTTTATAGTAACAACATTACAGAGACTTTATGGTAACATTATTACATAGTCCTTTATAGTAACAACATTACAGAGCCTTTATAGTAACAACATTACAGAGACTTTATGTTAACATTATTACGGAGTCCTTTATAGTAACAACATTACAGAGACTTTATGTTAACATTATTACAGAGTCCTTTATAGTAACAACATTACAGAGACTTTATGGTAACTTTATTACAGAGTCCTTTATAGTAACAACATTACAGAGCCCTTTATACTCACAACATTACAGAGCCTTTTATACTCACAACATTCCAGAGCTTTCATAGTAACAACATTACAGAGCCTTTATAGTTACAACATTACAGAGCCCTTTTATAGTAACAACATTATGGAGCCTTTATAGTGACAACATTACAGAGCCTTTTATACTCACAACATTCCAGAGCTTTCATAGTAACAACATTACAGAGCCTTTATAGTTACAACATTACAGAGCCCTTTTATAGTAAGTAACAACATTACAGAGACCTTTATACTCACATCATTCCAAAGCCTTCATAGTACCAACATTACAGAGACTTTATAGTAACAACATTACAGAGCCTTTATAGTAAGTAACAACATTACAGAGCCTTTATAGTTACAACATTACAGAGCCCTTTTATAGTAAGTAACAACATTACAGAGACCTTTATACTCACATCATTCCAAAGCCTTCATAGTACCAACATTACAGAGACTTTATAGTAACAACATTACAGAGCCTTTATGTAACAACATTACAGAGCCCTTTATAGTAACATTATTACAGAGTCCTTTATAGTAAAAATATTACAGAGCCCTTCGTTTTGACAACTTACAGGGCCTTTATAGTAACACAATTACAGAGTCATTTAAAGTAACAGCAAGACAGAGCCTTTATTGTAACAACATTACAGAGCCTTGTATAGAAACAACATTACAGGGCCTTTATAGTAACAACATTACAGAGCCTTGTATAGAAACAGCATTACAGAGCCTTTATAGTAACAACATTACAGAGCCCTTTATAGTAACAACATTACAGATACTTTATAGTAACAACATTACAGAGACTTTATAGTAACAACATTATAGAGCCTTTATAGTAACAACATTACAGAGTCCTTTATAGTAACAACATTACAGAGACTTTATAGTAACATTATTACCGAGCCTTTATAGTAACAGCATTACAGAGCCTTTATAGTAACAACATTACAGAGCCCTTTATAGTAAGTAACAACATTACAGAGACATTTATAGTAACAACATTACAGAGCCCTTTATAGTAAGTAACAACATTACAGAGCCTTTATGTAACAACATTACAGATAATTTATGTAACAACATTACAGAGAATCTATGTAACAACATTACAGAGCCTTTATGTAACAACATTACAGAGCCTTTATGTAACAACATTACAGAGAATTTATGTAATAACATTACAGAGCCTTTATGTAACAACATTACAGAGCCTTTATGTAACAACATTACAGAGCCTTTATGTAACAACATTACAGAGCCTTTATGTAACAACATTACAGAGAATTTATGTAATAACATTACAGAGAATTTATGTAACAACGTAACAGAGCCTTTTACAGTGACATCATCACAGAGCCCTTTATAGTAAGTAACAACAATGCAGTGCCATTATTGTAAGTAACAACATTACAGCGCCGTGTATAGTTTCAACATTGCAGAGCCTTTATGGTAACATCATCACAGAGCCCTTTATAATGGCAACATTTAAGAGCCTTTATAGTAACAACATTAGAGAGCCTTTATAGTAACAACATTACAGAGCCGGTCAACTGCCCGGCACCCTCCACAGCAACCCGCCATGGCCTCCACCATTTCTCCTTCACCCATGTCCAGATAGCTGATATTCTGAAAGAGCTGCAGAATCTGGACCCCTACAAATCAGCCGGGCTAGACAATCTGGACCCTCTCTTTCTAAAATTATCTGCCGAAATTTTTGCAACCTCTATTACTAGCTTGTTCAACCTCTCTTTCGCATTGTCTGACATTCCGAAAGATTGGAAAGCTACCGCGGTCATCCCCCTCTTCAAAGGGGGTGACACTCTAGACCCAAACTGTTACAGACCTATATCTATCCTACCCTGTCTTTCTAAGGTCCTCAAAAGCCAAGTTAACAAACAGATTTCCGACCATTTTGAATCCCACCGTACCTTCTCCGCTATGCAATCTGGTTTCAGAGCTGGTCATGGGTGCACCTCAGCCACTCTCAAGGTCCTAAACGTCATCATAACCTCCATCGATAAGATACATTACTGTGCAGCCGTATTCATCGACCTGGCCAACGTTTTCGACTCTGTCAATCACCACATTGTTATTGGCAGACTTGACAGCCCTGGTTTCTCAAATTATTGCCTCACCTGGTTTACCAACCTCTTCTCTGATAGAGTTCAGTGTGTCAAATCGGAGGGCCTGTTGTCCGGACCTCTGGCAGTCTCTATGGGGGTGCCACAGGGTTCAATTCTCGGGCCGACTCTCTTCTCTGTATACATCAATGATGTCGTTCTTGCTGCTGATGATTCTCTGATCCACCTCTACGCAGTCGACACCATTCTGTATACTTCTGGCCCCTCTTTGGACACTGTTTTAACTAACCTCCAGATGGGCTTCAATGCCATACAACTCTCCTTCCGTGGCCCCCAACGGCTCTTAAATGCAAGTAAAACTAAATGCATGCTATTCAATCGATCACTGCCCGCACCTGCCTGCCCATCCAGCATCCCTACTCTGGACGGCTCTGACTTAGAATACGTGGACAACTACAAATACAGTGCCTTGCGAAAGTATTCGGCCCCCTTGAACTTTGCGACCTTTTGCCACATTTCAGGCTTCAAACATAAAGATATAAAACAGTATTTTTTTGTGAAGAATCAACAACAAGTGGGAAACAATCATGAAGTGGAATGAGATTTATTGGATATTTCAAACTTTTTTAACAAATCAAAAACTGAAAAATTGGGCGTGCAAAATTATTCAGCCCCTTTACTTTCAGTGCAGCAAACTCTCTCCAGAAGTTCAGTGAGGATCTCTGAATGATCCAATGTTGACCTAAATGACTAATGATGATAAATACAATCCACCTGTGTGTAATCAAGTCTCCGTATAAATGCACCTGCACTGTGATAGTCTCAGAGGTCCGTTAAAAGCGCAGAGAGCATCATGAAGAACAAGGAACACACCAGGCAGGTCCGAGATACTGTTGTGAAGAAGTTTAAAGCCGGATTTGGATACAAAAAGATTTCCCAAGCTTTAAACATCCCAAGGAGCACTGTGCAAGCGATAATATTGAAATGGAAGGAGTATCAGACCACTGCAAATCTACCAAGACCTGGCCGTCCCTCTAAACTTTCAGCTCATACAAGGAGAAGACTGATCAGAGATGCAGCCAAGAGGCCCATGATCACTCTGGATGAACTGCAGAGATCTACAGCTGAGGTGGGAGACTCTGTCCATAGGACAACAATCAGTCGTATATTGCACAAATCTGGCCTTTATGGAAGAGTGGCAAGAAGAAAGCCATTTCTTAAAGATATCCATAAAAAGTGTAGTTTAAAGTTTGCCACAAGCCACCTGGGAGACACACCAAACATGTGGAAGAAGGTGCTCTGGTCAGATGAAACCAAAATTGAACTTTTTGGCAACAATGCAAAACGTTATGTTTGGCGTAAAAGCAACACAGCTGAACACACCATCCCCACTGTCAAACATGGTGGTGGCAGCATCATGGTTTGGGCCTGCTTTTCTTCAGCAGGGACAGGGAAGATGGTTACAATTGATGGGAAGATGGATGGAGCCAAATACAGGACCATTCTGGAAGAAAACCTGATGGAGTCTGCAAAAGACCTGAGACTGGGACGGAGATTTGTCTTCCAACAAGACAATGATCCAAAACATAAAGCAAAATCTACAATGGAATGGTTAAAAAATAAACATATCCAGGTGTTAGAATGGCCAAGTCAAAGTCCAGACCTGAATCCAATCGAGAATCTGTGGAAAGAACTGAAAACTGCTGTTCACAAATGCTCTCCATCCAACCTCACTGAGCTCGAGCTGTTTTGCAAGGAGGAATGGGAAAAAATTTCAGTCTCTCGATGTGCAAAACTGATAGAGACATACCCCAAGTGACTTACAGCTGTAATCACAGCAAAAGGTGGCGCTACAAAGTATTAACTTAAGGGGGCTGAATCATTTTTCACGCCCAATTTTTCAGTTTTTGATTTGTTAAAAAAGTTTGAAATATCCAATTAATGTCGTTCCACTTCATGATTGTGTCCCACTTGTTGTTGATTCTTCACAAAAAAATACAGTTTTATATCTTTATGTTTGAAGCCTGAAATGTGGCAAAAGGTCGCAAAGTTCAAGGGGGCCGAATACTTTCGAAAGGCACTGTACCTAAGTGTCTGGTTAGACTGTAAACTCTCCCTCCAGACTCAAATCAAGCATCTCCAATCCAAAATTACATCTAGAATCGGCTTCCTATATCGCAACAAAGCATCCTTCACTCATGCTGCCAAACATACCCTCGTAAAACTGACCATCCTACCGATCCTCGACTTCGGCGATGTCATCTATAAAATAGCCTCCAACACTCTACTCAACAAATTGGATGCAGTCTATCACAGTGCCATCCGTTTTGTCACCAAAGCCCATACACTACGCACCACTGCGATCTGTACGCTCTCGTTGGTTGGCCCTCGCTTCATACTCATCGCCCAACCCACTGGCTACAGGTTATCTACAAGTCTCTGCTAGGTAAAGCCCCGCCTTATCTCAGATCACTGGTCACCATAGCAGCACCCACTCGTAGCACGCACTCCAGAAGGTATATCTCACTGGTCACCCCCAAAGCCAATTCCTTCCAGTTCTCTGCTGCCAATGACTGGAATGAAATGCAAATATCACTGAAGCTGGAGACTCATATCTCCCTCACTAGCTTTAAGCACCAGCTGTCAGAACAGCTCACAGATCACTGCACCTGTACATAGCCCATCTGTAAACAGCCCATCTATCTACCTCATCCCCATAATGTATTTATTTATTTATCTTGCTCCTATGCACACCAGTATCTCTTCTTGCACATTCATCTTCTGCACATCTACCATTCCAGTGTTTAATTGCTATATTATAATTACTTCACCACCATGGCCTATTTATTGCCTAAACCCCCTTATCTTACCTCATTTGCTCACATCGTATATAGACTTTTTTGTTTTCTTTTTTCTACTGTATTATTGACTGTATGTTTTGTTTATTCCATGTGTAACTCTGTGTTGTTATATGTGTCAAATTGCTATGCTTTATCTTGGCCAGGTCACAGTTTCAAATGAGAACTTGTTCTCAACTAGCCTACCTGGTTAAATAAAGGTGAAATACATACAAATAATAACCACATTACAGAGCCTTGTATAGTAAAAACATTACAGAGACTTTATGGTGACAACCCCTCTGCCAGCTGCTGCATTAATTACATTAGAACATATATAACCTAGAGGAAATAGGAACCAGTGATTAATAGAGGAAATGTAACATGTTTGGAATGACATTGTTTGAAATATACTGAGTGATTGACTTCTGAATTGATTGATTGTTAGTTAGTTGAATGATATGACTTGAGGGATGTGATGTAGTTTTTAATGAGAATGTTAGATGCTTCGAGGTGTGTGAGTGTGTGTGTGTGTGTGTGTGTGTGTGTAACTGTGTGTGGTGTGTGTGGTGTACTGCAGCCAGCTGTTCAGATGAAACCTCTGCTCACCTCTCTACTCTCTCCATCTGCAGTCTAAAATAGAGTGGTAGGCAGACATGGATATTCTAGTACATCAGCAAAATACTGTACTAACCTGGTCCTAGATCTGTTTGTGCTGTCTTGCCAACTCCTCACGTATGAAAGTACAAATAGAAGTAAATAGGGGGCCTCCCGGGTGGCGCAGTGGTCTAAGGCACTGCATCACACTCTGGGTTCGAGCCCAGGCAATTGGCCTAGCGTCGTCCGGGTTAGGGAGTGTTTGGCCGGTAGGGATATCCTTGTCTCATCGTGCACTAGCGACTCCAGTGGCGGGCCGGGCGCAGTGCACGCTGACCAGGTCGCTAGGTGCACGGTGTTTCCTCCGACACATTGGTGCGGCTGGCTTCCGGGTTGGATGCTCGCTGTGTTAAGAAGCACTGCGGCTTGGTTGAGTTGTGTTTCGGAGGACGCATGGCTTTCGACCTTTGTCTCTCTCGAGCCCACCATAACTACTAACAATTGGATACCACGAAATTGGGGAGAAAAAGGGGGTAAAAATGAAAAAAAAAAAAAAAAAATATGTATTTAAATTTTTTTTTTGAAGTAAATAGTATCCAGAGTAGAAGCAGTGTCACTGCAGTAGTTAGTAGTTGTGAGTTGCTATGTGCCCATGCTCTGTCCATTGCATGTTTGGTTGGCAGGAGGCCAAGTGCACTGTCAGAATGTTCTAGTGGTCTACTGATTTATAAAGTGTCTTCTGTCTGTCTCTTTCCCCAACATTTATCTAATCTCTCTTCTTCACCCTTTCACTTTCTCTTTCCAACCCCCCTTCTCTCTCTCTCTCTCTCTCTCTCTCTCTCTCTCTCTCTCGCTCTCTCTCTCTCTCTCTCTCTCTCTCTCTCTCTCTCTCTCTCAGCCCCCTCTCGCTCTTCCCCTCTCTCTTTCTCAGGTTTAGACCTCTGCACCTCTCCTTCCTCCGCAGGTACCTGGTAACCTAGATAGAACTCCAGGTCTGTAGGCACATGGCCCTCCATTCTCTCCCCCAGTGAGAGGTGAGCCACGCTGGCCTCCCCAGCCCCCGCCCTGCCCCCGGACCCAGAGCCAGAGCCCGGCCCGGCCAGCCGAGAGGAGGAGCAGTATGTGAGCCTGCCTGAGCCACCCACCCCACCACCACCATGCAGGGACGCTGAGACCCTCACTGGTAGGTGTGTGTGTGTGAGTGCGTTTGTAAGTCTGTGTGAGTGCGTATGAATGTGTGTGTGCATCTACTAACAAGAATGAGAAAATAGTTATAGGATGTGATGTGTCTCCTGTTTCTGTCTGTGATACTTTTCTCATTCATAAATAAGTGTACAGATTTGACCCCCCCCCCCCCCCCCCCCCCCTCCCCTAGATGTGTGTAACGCTGCTGACCTGCCGGAAGTTGAGATCATCAGTCTGTTGGAGGAGCAGCTGCCGGTGTATCGGTTACGTGCCGACACCGTCTTCGGTTACGACCATGACGACTGGCTACACACACCGCTACTGTCACCAGACGCACGCATCGACCTGACCACAGAACAGATCGAGGAGACGCTCAAATACTTCTGTAAGTGTTTGTGTGTGAGGGCAGTTATGTGTGCAGTATAGTGTAGGGTTTGTGCTGTTCTAATGCTTGGAGAGATGACAGGCAGTTTCCACACAGGTTCTAGATCTTCTCTGTTACATAACTCAGAAAGTATATTAGATCTCTGTGTGTATAATGTATAATGTACAGGCCGTGGCTCGGGTGGTTGATGTCCTGGAGGGCAGGTAGTTTGCCCCCGGGATGGGTTGGGCAGACCGCACCACCCTTTGGAGAGCCCTGTGGTTGCGGGAGGTGCAGTTGCCATACCAGGCAGTGATACAGCCCGACAGGAGGCTCTCAATTGTGCATCTGCCACCTTGCCATGGTTAAATGCGGTGGTTCGCGCTTTCAGTTTTGCATAACAGATTTGACAACATATTAAGTGTGTTCCCTCAGGCCCCTACTCTACTACCACATATCCACAACCCAAAATCCATGTGTACGTGTGTGTATAGTGCGTATGCTATTGTGTGTTTGTATGCATATGTCTGTGCCGATGTTTGTGTTGCTTCACAGTCCCCGCTGTTCCATAAGGTGCATTTTTATCTGTTTTCTAATCTAATTTTACTGCTTGCATGAGTTAGTTGATGTGTGTTAGCAGTTGATGTTATTGTTAACACAGACCCCGAAGCAAATCAGGGGGAGAAAAATAGGCTTATTCAAAGGGAACGGATCATAGCTGTTATTCTGAGAAGTAGATGTTCATTCTTCCCTGTCCTCGGTGATTCTCCACAGAACAAAGTGACAGGATGTAATTTATAGCCCCCAACCCTAGCCTGTTGTTGATCAATTAGAATTCCTTGCAGTAAAATTGGGCCAATGGCCAAATAACAAGTGTCCTGTTTCAGGCTCAATGTATAGACTATTCAGACCAATGAGATCTTGCCACATGTAGCTATGAGTCCAGGACTGAAACCCCTACACAGATTCTAACCAGATGTTGAACTGGAAAACAACTATTTCCATTGATTGTTAATTCCCTATTGACCTCTAGTCCTCTGCGTTGTGGATTATCTTAAAATATTCTTACATGTGGAGTAGAGTTCTATGTAGTCATGGCTCTATGTAGTACTGTGTGCCTCCCATAGTCTGTTCTGGACTTGGGGACTGTGAAGAGACCTCTGGTGGCATGTCTTGTGGGGTATGCATGGGTATCCGATCTGTGTGCCAGTAGTTAAAACAGACAGCTTGGGTGCATTCAACATGTCAATACCTCTCACAAATGCAAGTAGTGATATAGTCAATCTCTCCTCCACTTTGAGCCAGGAGAGATTGAGATGCATGTTATTAATGTTAGCTCTTTTTCTGAGCCAATTTTCTGAGCCAATTGCAATTTTCCTAAGTCCCCCTTTGTTCCACCTGACCACACGAATGAACAGTAGTCCATGTGCGACAAAACTATGGCCTGTAGGACCTGCCTTGTTGATAGTGCTTTTAAGAATGCAGAACAGCACTTTATTATGGACAGACTTCTTCCCATCCTAGCTACTGTTGTATCAATATGTTTTGACCATGACAGTTTACAATCCAGGGTTACACCAGGCAGTTTAGTCACCTCAACTTGCTCAATTACCACATTATTCATTACAAGTTTTAGTTGGTTTAGGGTTTAGTGAAAGATTTGTCCCAAATACAATGCTTTTAGTTTTTGAAATATTTACGACTAACTCATTCCTTGCCACCCATTCTGTAACTAACTGCAGCTCTTTGTTAAGTGTTGCAGTCATTTCAGTCGCTGTGGTAGCTGACGTGTATAGTGTTGAGTCATCCGCATAGACATACTACACTGCCTTTAATCAAAGCCAGTGGAATGTCATTAGTAAAGATTGAAAAAAGTAAGGGGCCAAGACAGCTGCCCTGGGGAATTCCTGATTCTATCTGGATTTCGTTGGAGAGGCTTCCATTAAAGAACACCCTATGTGTTCTGTTAGACAGGTAACTCTTCGTCCACAGTATAGCAGGGGGTGTAAAGCCATAACACATACGTTTTACAGCAACAGACTATGATCGATAATGTCAATCGTCGCACTGAAGTCTAACAAAACAGCCCCAACAATTTTTTTAGCATCAATTTCTCTCAGCCAATCATCAGACATTTGTGTAAGTGCTGTGCTTGTTGAATGTCCTTCCCTATAAGCGTGCTGAAAGTCTGAAAGTCCACAACTGTACATTTGGCGAAGCATGACAACTCAGCGACACAATGTCTCAACGCAGCCTTATAAGGCTTGGTTGAGGGATCAAAATGATTATAATACAAGCATTTAAAGATGCAGATGGTCTCATGGAATTCTTATTCAGTTCAAGGCACTTGGTCACATGTTTTATTTCTTCATGAAGAGTAATAATCCTTTCTTTACAAATGAAGGTATCCATCGAACCTTTCCCCGTGACAACTATGAACATGTCGCAGATTATACACTTAATAGCATGCCAGTCCCCAGCAGATTCAACGGCGTTTTCACTGTTGAAGGCCAACAGTCCAAGGGAACAAACATTTCCCGGCGGCCCTGGGGACTTATATGCTCCGTCCATGGCTGTGGACACCACCCGCCAGTGCCTTGCGTAACTGTGTTGTTGTCTGACTCTTGTTGAATGTGAAGAGCAAGAGAGACTTGCAGGGGGGAGGGTGATGGCTGGGTCGGTTGTCAGTGGCAGGTCGCCGGTTGTTTCTTGGTGCGCACCGGTCCGGCTGTGTGTTAGCGTTTGGTGTAGTCTCTCAGAGCTGTGTCGGGCGTGTCCCCAGTGTTTATTTATTTTTATTTTTATTTATTTTACCTTTATTTAACCAGGTAGGCAAGTTGAGAACAAGTTCTCATTTACAATTGCGACCTGGCCAAGATAAAGCAAAGCAGTTCGACAGATACAACAACACAGAGTTACACATGGAGTAAAACAAACATACAGTCAATAATAAAGTATAAACAAGTCTATATACAATGTGAGCAAATGAGGTGAGAAGGGAGGTAAAGGCAAAAAAAGGCCTTGGTGGCAAGGTAAATACAATATAGCAAGTAAAACACTGGAATGGTAGTTTTGCAATGGAAGAATGTGCAAAGTAGAAATAAAAATAATGGGGTGCAAAGGAGCAAAATAAATAAATAAATTAAATACAGATGGGAAAGAGGTAGTTGATAGGGCTAAATTATATGTGGGCTATGTACAGGTGCAGTAATCTGTGAGCTGCTCTGACAGTTGGTGCTTAAAGCTAGTGAGGGAGATAAGTGTTTCCAGTTTCAGAGATTTTTGTAGTTCGTTCCAGTCATTGGCAGCAGAGAACTGGAAAGAGAGGCGGCCAAAGAAAGAATTGGTTTTGGGGGTGACTAGAGAGATATACCTGCTGGAGCGTGTGCTACAGGTGGGAGATGCTATGGTGACCAGCGAGCTGAGATAAGGGGGGACTTTACCTAGCAGGGTCTTGTAGATGACATGGAGCCAGTGGGTTTGGCGACGAGTATGAAGCGAGGGCCAGCCAACGAGAGCGTACAGGTCGCAATGGTGGGTAGTGTATGGGGCTTTGGTGACAAAACGGATTGCACTGTGATAGACTGCATCCAGTTTGTTGAGTAGGGTATTGGAGGCTATTTTGTAAATTACATCGCCAAAGTCGAGGATTGGTAGGATGGTCAGTTTTACAAGGGTATGTTTGGCAGCATGAGTGAAGGATGCTTTGTTGCGAAATAGGAAGCCAATTCTAGATTTAACTTTGGATTGGAGATGTTTGATATGGGTCTGGAAGGAGAGTTTACAGTCTAACCAGACACCTAAGTATTTGTAGTTGTCCACGTATTCTAAGTCAGAGCCGTCCAGAGTAGTGATGTTGGACAGGCGGGTAGGTGCAGGTAGTGATCGGTTGAAGAGCATGCATTTAGTTTTACTTGTATTTAAGAGCAGTTGGAGGCCACGGAAGGAGAGTTGTATGGCATTGAAGCTTGCCTGGAGGGTTGTTAACACAGTGTCCAAAGAAGGGCCGGAAGTATACAGAATGGTGTCGTCTGCGTAGAGGTGGATCAGAGACTCACCAGCAGCAAGAGCGACCTCATTGATGTATACAGAGAAGAGAGTCGGTCCAAGAATTGAACCCTGTGGCACCCCCATAGAGACTGCCAGAGGTCCGGACAACAGACCCTCAGATTTGACACACTGAACTCTATCAGAGAAGTAGTTGGTGAACCAGGCGAGGCAATCATTTGAGAAACCAAGGCTGTTGAGTCTGCCGATGAGGATGTGGTGATTGACAGAGTCGAAAGCCTTGGCCAGATCAATGAATACGGCTGCACAGTAATGTTTCTTATCGATGGCGGTTAAGATATCGTTTAGGACCTTGAGCGTGGCTGAGGTGCACCCATGACCAGCTCTGAAACCAGATTGCATAGCAGAGAAGGTATGGTGAGATTCAAAATGGTCGGTAATCTGTTTGTTGACTTGGCTTTCGAAGACCTTAGAAAGGCATGGTAGGATAGATATAGGTCTGTAGCAGTTTGGGTCAAGAGTGTCCCCCCCTTTGAAGAGGGGGATGACCGCAGCTGCTTTCCAATCTTTGGGAATCTCAGACGACACGAAAGAGAGGTTGAACAGGCTAGTAATAGGGGTGGCAACAATTTCGGCAGATAATTTTAGAAAGAAAGGGTCCAGATTGTCTAGCCCGGCTGATTTGTAGGGGTCCAGATTTTGCAGCTCTTTCAGAACATCAGCTGAATGGATTTGGGAGAAGGAGAAATGGGGAAGGCTTGGGCGAGTTGCTGTTGGGGGTGCAGTGCTGTTGACAGGGGTAGGAGTAGCCAGGTGGAAAGCATGGCCAGCAGTAGAAAAATGCTTATTGAAATTTTCAATTATGGTGGATTTATCAGTGGTGACAGTGTTTCCTATCTTCAGTGCAGTGGGCAGCTGGGAGGAGGTGTTCTTATTCTCCATGGACTTTACAGTGTCCCAGAACTTTTTTGAGTTAGTGTTGCAAGAAGCAAATTTCTGCTTGAAAAAGCTAGCCTTGGCTTTTCTAACTGCCTGTGTATAATGGTTTCTAGCTTCCCTGAACAGCTGCATATCACGGGGGCTGTTCGATGCTAATGCAGAACGCCATAGGACGTTTTTGTGTTGATTAAGGGCAGTCAGGTCTGGGGAGAACCAAGGGCTATATCTGTTCCTGGTTCTAAATTTCTTGAATGGGGCATGTTTATTTAAGATGGTTAGGAAGGCATTTTTAAAAAATATCCAGGCATCCTCTACTGACGGGATGAGGTCAATATCCTTCCAGGATACCCCGGCCAGGTCGATTAGAAAGGCCTGCTCGCTGAAGTGTTTCAGGGAGCGTTTTACAGTGATGAGAGGAGGTCGTTTGACCGCTGACCCATTACGGATGCAGGCAATGAGGCAGTGATCGCTGAGATCTTGGTTGAAGACAGCAGAGGTGTATTTAGAGGGGAAGTTGGTTAGGATGATATCTATGAGGGTGCCCGTGTTTAAGGCTTTGGGGAGGTACCTGGTAGGTTCATTGATAATTTGTGTGAGATTGAGGGCATCAAGTTTAGATTGTAGGATGGCTGGGGTGTTAAGCATGTTCCAGTTTATGTTTCCAGTGTCTGTAGTCATGGGGAATACAAAACATACGGTTACAGCATGTACTGACCAACAACTGGAGTCACACTCACATGCTGTGTGACTTTCCTTTAGTAGTTCTATAGAGAGCGTTGTATAAGTTGAGTTCTTGGCAACCTGGCTCGGTTGTTGGTATCCAGCTACTAAAGGGACCGCGCGACGAACTTCCAGCGGTGGCAAGAGGAGGGCGACAAATGGACAATTCTTGATACACACAGGAAGCTGTTGAGTGTAAAAACCCGTCAGTGTTGAAGATGACCAACTGGCTGGCCCTTTTGTAGACCGGCGGACCAATTCAATGGTTTTTTAATAATAATAATAATAGTAATAATATATTTATTTATTTATTTTGGAACTCAGTCGGGGTCTCAACTTACTGTTGAGAGTTAGAATAGTAGAATACACAAGGTGCAATTTCGAAATTTAGTTGTGCATCAACAGTAACTTAATTAGCCTATGTCAGCTAACATTTTTTTAGATTGGCAAGTTTGTCTAGGGGCCAGCTATCTAAACATGGTCGTATTACCAACCTTTCTGGGGCCCACCGATCCTCAGTTATCATATAAAACTGCAAAAATGTGCCTCCACCCAATGGGAAGATGTGTAGAGTTGCAGGAAATTAGCTTTTAAATTATTTATTTTTCTCTTCGCTGTAACTAGGGGGCCAGCTAAAACGTTTTGCTCACAAGGTGGGGATATGGTAGTGGGTACGCAGACCGAGGAGCCTCTGCAGCCCCTGATAAGTTCTGTTTTTTGTTATTGCTCCACCCCCATCACAGTTTCCCATCCCTGGTGTATAG
The DNA here is from genome assembly GCF_013265735.2 of Oncorhynchus mykiss. Classification (NCBI taxonomy): domain Eukaryota; kingdom Metazoa; phylum Chordata; class Actinopteri; order Salmoniformes; family Salmonidae; genus Oncorhynchus; species Oncorhynchus mykiss. The sequence goes on along the minus strand of NC_048582.1, from coordinate 52,212,911 downwards.
TGTATTCCTGAAGAGATATCAAATGGGTCTACACCAGGCCTGGGCAAATGCCGGCTCGGGGCCCGCGGAATCTTGCTCAGATCACATAAAGAATTTGCGATTGTAAAGTTTTGAAAAACGTATTTGTTATTCAAATTAAAAGCCCAATGAATCCTCGCCTTTGTGTAATGATTTAATTTAACTCCCACCGCTTGTGGGACATTTATTTTGAAAGCATGTATAAATAACAACTGCACGAGGAGACAGTGACTGACAGGCTGACAAACACATCACAGTTACAAATAGTAGCTAGCTAGAAATTGCAGTTTGTCAAAGATTTCAAGTAAAAGGAAAGTAGACAATGAATGTAGGGTGTTCCAGCAAGAGTGGACATCTAAATATGTATTTATTGAGGTATCAGGGAAAGCTGTGTGCTTAGTGTGCAAAGAGAGCATCGCTGCAACGGTTTTCCTCCTCTTCTGAGGAGGAGTAGGAAAGATCGGACCAATGCGCAGCCTGGTAAGTGTCCATAATTTAATTAAATATACCCGAACACTGAATAGAAAAGAACAAGAGAAATAAATGAAAACCGAAACAGTTCGGTATGATAAAACACAGACACAGAAAACAACTACCCACAAATCATAGTGGGAAAACAGGCTGCCTAAGTATGGTTCTCAATCAGAGACAACGATAAACAGATGCCTCTGATTGGGAACCATTCCAGGCCAAACACAGAAATACAAAAACATAGAACACATAGAATGCCCACCCCAACTCACACCCTGACCAAACTAAAATAGAGACATAAAAAAGGAACTAAGGTCAGGATGTGACAATCGCTGTCTTGAAAGACTACAACTTGTCCCGACATTTCCAGATGAAGAATGCAGAGAATTATAGGAATATGTCTTCAGAGCAGAGGGCAAGTGCATCGAAATAATTGCTTTCTCAGTTGCAAAAGCAGCAAGGTCTTTTCACAAAACTGCATTCAACAAACAACCGAATTGCGAGAGCTAGCTATGTACTGTTCCACAAAATTGCTAAATGTAGCAAGCCATTCGCTCAGGGCGATTTCATTAAATCATTTTTAATTGACTCTGCAGCAAAACTTTTCCCCGACAAGAAAGAGCTATTTGAAAATGTTTCCATGTCAAGACGAACAGTGACACGGCGTGTTGAGGACATCGCAGAGAATATGGAACAACAGTTGAAAGACAAGGTAAAGGATTTCACCTATTTCTCCTTGGCCCTGGATGAGAGCAGTGATGCATGTGACACGGCGCAGTTGTTGATATTCTTGCGAGGCAAAACCCCAGACTTTGAAATTACAGAGGAGCTTGCTTCAGTGCAGTCAATGAAGAGCACAACCACAGGGAAATATTTATTGGAGGAGGTTAGTAAGTGTGTGGCAAAGCTGGAACAGAGTTTTGAAAAGTTATCCAGTGCGACCACTGATGGGTGCCCAAACTTGACAGGAAAAAACGTTGACCTTTTGAAAAGGATACAAGATCAAGTAGCTGAGCTGAACCCAGGTCAGAAAATTATTTCCTGCATTGCATCATTCATCAGGAGGTGCTCTGTAAATGTGTTCTAAAAATGAGCCATGTTGTGGACACAGTCACTAAAGTGGTAAACTTCATAAGAGCAACATCTTTAAACCACAGGCAGTTTGTCTCACTGTTGGAAGAGACAGTCGGGTCATGCAGATCTACCCACCACACAAATGTGAGATGGCTGAGTTTGGGGAAGGTGCGGATCTCCCCTACCACACAAACATGAGATGGCTGAGTTTGGGGAAGGTGCGGATCTCCCCTACCACACAAACATGAGATGGCTGAGTTTGGGGAAGGTGCTTAAAAGGGTGTGGGAGCTGAAGTCGGAGATTGCTGAGTTTTTGCAAATTAAAAAATAATGAAGAATGGTTGGCTGATTTTGCCTTCACCGTGGACATCATGGACCTCATGGATGAACTGAATTCCAAACAACAATGGAAGTGGAACATTACTCCATTACTGACCCTCCTACTGACCCTACTGACCCGCCAAGTAGAAGCCAACAATCTCTCCCACCTTCCGACACTACTAGTCTGTTCTCTATCAGATGACAACAGTCTCTCCCACCTTCTGACACTACTAGTCTGTTCTCTATCAGATGACAACAATCTCTCCCACCTTCCGACACTACTAGTCTGTTTCCTATCAGATGACAACAATCTCTCCCACCTTCTGACACTACTAGTCTGTTCTCTATCAGATGACAACAATCTCTCCCACCTTCCGACACTAATAGTCTGTTCTCTATCAGATGACAACAATCTCTCCCACCTTCTGACACTACTAGTCTGTTCTCTATCAGATGACAACAATCTCTCCCACCTTCCGACACTACTAGTCTGTTCTCTATCAGATGAAAACAATCTCTCCCACCTTCCGACACTACTAGTCTGTTTCCTATCAGATGACAACAATCTCTCCCACCTTCTGACACTACTAGTCTGTTCTCTATCAGATGACAACAATCTCTCCCACCTTCCGACACTACTAGTCTGTTCTCTATCAGATGACAACAATCTCTCCCACCTTCCGACACTAATAGTCTGTTCTCTATCAGATGAAAACAATCTCTCCCACCTTCCGACACTACTAGTCTGTTTCCTATCAGATGACAACAATCTCTCCCACCTTCCGACACTACTAGTCTGTTCTCTATCAGATGACAACAATCTCTCCCACCTTCCGACACTACTAGTCTGTTCTCTATCAGATGACAACAGTCTCTCCCACCTTCTGACACTACTAGTCTGTTCTCTATCAGATGACAACAATCTCTCTCACCTTCCGACACTACTAGTCTGTTTCCTATCAGATGACAACAATCTCTCCCACCTTCTGACACTACTAGTCTGTTCTCTATCAGATGACAACAATCTCTCCCACCTTCCGACACTAATAGTCTGTTCTCTATCAGATGACAACAGTCTCTCCCACCTTCTGACACTACTAGTCTGTTCTCTATCAGATGACAACAATCTCTCCCACCTTCCGACACTACTAGTCTGTTTCCTATCAGATGACAACAATCTCTCCCACCTTCTGACACTACTAGTCTGTTCTCTATCAGATGACAACAATCTCTCCCACCTTCCGACACTAATAGTCTGTTCTCTATCAGATGACAACAATCTCTCCCACCTTCTGACACTACTAGTCTGTTCTCTATCAGATGACAACAATCTCTCCCACCTTCCGACACTACTAGTCTGTTCTCTATCAGATGAAAACAATCTCTCCCACCTTCCGACACTACTAGTCTGTTTCCTATCAGATGACAACAATCTCTCCCACCTTCTGACACTACTAGTCTGTTCTCTATCAGATGACAACAATCTCTCCCACCTTCCGACACTACTAGTCTGTTCTCTATCAGATGACAACAATCTCTCCCACCTTCCGACACTAATAGTCTGTTCTCTATCAGATGAAAACAATCTCTCCCACCTTCCGACACTACTAGTCTGTTTCCTATCAGATGACAACAATCTCTCCCACCTTCCGACACTACTAGTCTGTTCTCTATCAGATGACAACAATCTCTCCCACCTTCCGACACTACTAGTCTGTTCTCTATCAGATGACAACAGTCTCTCCCACCTTCTGACACTACTAGTCTGTTCTCTATCAGATGACAACAATCTCTCCCACCTTCCGACACTACTAGTCTGTTTCCTATCAGATGACAACAATCTCTCCCACCTTCTGACACTACTAGTCTGTTCTCTATCAGATGACAACAATCTCTCCCACCTTCCGACACTAATAGTCTGTTCTCTATCAGATGACAACAATCTCTCCCACCTTCTGACACTACTAGTCTGTTCTCTATCAGATGACAACAATCTCTCCCACCTTCCGACACTACTAGTCTGTTCTCTATCAGATGAAAACAATCTCTCCCACCTTCCGACACTACTAGTCTGTTTCCTATCAGATGACAACAATCTCTCCCACCTTCTGACACTACTAGTCTGTTCTCTATCAGATGACAACAATCTCTCCCACCTTCCGACACTACTAGTCTGTTCTCTATCAGATGACAACAATCTCTCCCACCTTCCGACACTAATAGTCTGTTCTCTATCAGATGACAACAATCTCTCCCACCTTCTGACACTACTAGTCTGTTCTCTATCAGATGACAACAATCTCTCCCACCTTCCGACACTACTAGTCTGTTCTCTATCAGATGAAAACAATCTCTCCCACCTTCCGACACTACTAGTCTGTTTCCTATCAGATGACAACAATCTCTCCCACCTTCTGACACTACTAGTCTGTTCTCTATCAGATGAAAACAATCTCTCCCACCTTCCGACACTACTAGTCTGTTTCCTATCAGATGACAACAATCTCTCCCACCTTCTGACACTACTAGTCTGTTCTCTATCAGATGACAACAATCTCTCCCACCTTCCGACACTACTAGTCTGTTCTCTATCAGATGACAACAATCTCTCCCACCTTCTGACACTACTAGTCTGTTCTCTATCAGATGACAACAATCTCTCCCACCTTCCGACACTACTAGTCTGTTCTCTATCAGATGACAACAATCTCTCCCACCTTCTGACACTACTAGTCTGTTCTCTATCAGATGACCAGCGGGAGAAGTATACATCACTGCTGCGTGCTTTGAACAGTGAGTTTTCACGTCGTTTTGAAGATTTCAAAGTGTTGGAAAATGACATGCATTATGTGATCTGAGCAAGATTAAGCGGGCCGTGCTGAGATCAGTCGCTGGCCGCATACGGCCCCCGGGCCGGACTTTGCCCAGGCCTGGTGTAGGCACATGCATCTCTCGATGAACAAAACTTTCCAAAGATTTGTAGTCATGCTCAGAAGATGTTTGTACTGTTTGGGTCAACCTATGTATGTGAACAGACATTTTCAGTGATGAAATATAACAAGTCAAGACACAGATCATCTCTTACCGACTCTCACCTCTCAGCAGTCCTGTTCGTAGTGACGTCAGAAACTACCTGACTTCACTCCTCTAGTCAATGCCCATCAGAGACGTCTCTCCTCACACTGATTGAGATGTTTAAATGTAATTTTGAGTTGTCTCTCTTTCTTGTGTTTTTGTGCATACCCGTTAACAGGAGTTCTGTCCATGGTGCTGAATGCACACTGTTCTTTTCCCTCTGTATAGTTCATTGCATGTTTAATAATGAAAATACCTACCAAAAGGAGAACATGGATGTGGTTTATTTCTGTGCATGTTAAAAAAGTAAAATAAGTAGCATATCTGGATGTGATTTACAGTAGATTTACAATATCTGTCAACACAGTCTACATGATGTATAATCCTGTAATATGATTCTGGCCTGCTATGGCAAAAAATATATCCTAATGTGGCCCTCCATGGGAAATAATTTCCCAGGCATGGTCTACACCACCAGGGGGAAGTCCAATCAATCGTTCTCAGCCTTGTTTTGGTCTTGTGGGATGAGGTGTGTGTGTGTGTGTGTGTGTGTGTGTGTGTGTGTGTGTGTGTGTGTGTGTGTGTGTGTGTGTTGATGGAAGCTTAACTGTGATTATATAGGTGGATGGATGCTCTTTGTCCTTGGACAGAGAGGGAATATGTGTGTGTGTGTGTGTTTGTGTTTACTCTATTGAGATGGCCTGTGGGTGTGACTGGGAATGGAGGAGGGTCTGTCCCTGATTTTACAATCTCTGATTGGTTCCCTCTGTCTTCCTCCCCTCCAATCAGGATGCTATCTCAGCTACAGCTGTCACTCAGCAGTACACTAGAGTGTGTGTGTGTGACTTTCTTACCTAAGTACTGTCACTGTGGAAAGGAGAAGAGGGAGGGAATGAGAGGAAAGAAGGATGAGGAGGATGGAGAGAATAACAGGGGATGGATGTGAGCTGGAGGACTGGTGCTATGAGGAGGGAACTGAGGGTAACACTGGGGTGTGTGTGTGTGTGTGTGTGTGTGTGTGTGTGTGTGTGTGGGGGGGGGGTGTCTTTGTTTTTCTGAGAGAGAGCGAAAGAGGGTGAGAGTTGTGTTAAGTGTAAACCTGTTTTTCAGTTTGTTGTAGAGAGATTGTAAGACCTTATCATTAAGGGAGATTTAGTTCTGTATTGTGTAGAGAGAATGGTGCTTCAGGCTCATATTTGATATTAGTCTGTAATGTGTTTAAGTGTAGCTTGTTTTCCACTCATAGTTGACTCTCATGTTGTGGCTCCAGAGAAGTAAAGGTTAGTATGTGCATAATTAAGCAATGAGGCCCAAGGGGGTGTGGTATATGGCCAATATACCACGGCTAAGGCCTATTCTTATGCATGACGCAACGCTAAGTGCCTGGATACAGCCCTTAGCCGTGATATATTGGCCATATATCACAAACCCCTGAGGTGTCTTATTGCTATTATAAACTGGTTACCAACATAATGAGAACAGTAAAAATACATGTTTTGTCATACCCGTGGTATACGGTCTGATATACCACGGCTTTCAGCCAATCAGCATTCAGGGCTCGACCCACCCAGTTTATAATAATGTTTAATAATGTGTTATAATAGGTTTAAAGAGGAACTGATGGAGCTGTGTGATGTTGAGTTGGTTCAGTGTGACCTGTCTACCCTCAGGCTCACAAACACTCCCTTACATCATATGTCTCAGTTTCTCAGCGTCTCGATTCATGTTTGTTTTTGTTTTGGTACTTGGTTTAATGACAGAATGTCAGGATTTAGGAAGTGTCTGTCTATTGGAGGTTGAGGAAGCTAAAGAAGCATTGTATTTTATGGATGCTCTAGCTCTCTATTACTGTAAGTTTATTGTAAAGATGGTTGATTTAGAAGAGGCTATGTTATGTTTTAGTGAGTTTTTAGGTCATTACTAATTAAATTGATAATTATAGTTCTGATCAATATCAGCTTCAGGCCTATTGAGCACATCAGCCGTGTGCGGCATGGAAAATAGTCCCCTTGTCTGAACCCTCAGTGTGTTCCAGGAAAAGTGTTCCACAGTAGTGATGCACGGGTTGACTCATAATCTGTGGCAGGTTTAGGGTAATGAAATATTGTGTGGATGAAGGGCGGGTGGCTTGCGGGCGGTCTGAATAAAGAGAAAATACCTTGAATACCTTAAATCCATAAAGGTATCATTGGTATCATTGCAATAATATATCTATAGGCTACACCTTGAGTTTTTTTTTCTTCTTGTTTTAGGCTATCTGGCATTAGTGCTGAAGCCTAAGCTTACATGCGCAAAATAGCCTACACGGCAATCGGAAAATATTTTTGGTAATGGGCAAAAGAAGTTAACGTCGATCCATGGAGGCAAAAAGGACAATGTGTCTGTGGTGTTGAGTTTAATTCAATACGAGAAAAGCTGCACAATGGAGAGTTGAAAATAAAGACAAGGGAGGGCCAGAAAAGTCATGTTTGAGGAAGATTTGGTGATTATGTTATGTGTGATGAATGTGAGGCGCAATACAAATTTGACAGTCACAAGATGGGGTCTTCAAATAGGCCTATGTCACATCAAGGGAACTGTAGCCTACTGTTCAGATGGGCTAAATGGAAACTGAAATCTGGACACTGACTGTAGGTCTGTAACCTCCCACATAGCCTTAATATTAACTCTGTAGAATTAAGCATTTCTTTCAGTAAAATTATACACCAAATGTATGCAACATTTAGACTGGGAACATGTGGAGAAATCTGATTTCTCTCAGCATCTTAAGAGAATGTGAATGCAAATAGATGCCATCTGTAGAGGGGCTTCTTTATCAGCATCATAAAAGATGATATTATGATGACATAAAATATACATCCAAACTGAAATCTTATCAGAAACATGTTGGGTCGTTTTCACAGCTTTCTATTTCCTTACAACTGGTCAAACATGATGTCATTTCGAGGTTTTGCACAGAGAACCTTTCCATTTTTTGTTTTGTTATTGAATTTTTCTCCCAGGTCCCTAATCGTCTTTGCTCTGCGAAAAAAGCAGAGATGACAGAGAACATTTTACCCATGGCAGCTACATTAAAGCATTCATTCTATTGATTTCTGACATTGTTCTGGTGAGCAAGGGTTTATTAGTGTTCTAGGGCAACATATAATGACAGAAGAGAAGCTGCATGTATCTAATTATAGACAAGTTGACTATCAAATAGTCTACCAAAATGTTGGAAATTATGAGCAGAAACGTACATGTACAGCCTTCAGAAAGTATTCATACCCCTTGACCTATTTGGTTGTGTTACAGCCTGAATTCGAAATGGATTACATTGTTGTTTTTTTCTCACCAATCTACACACAAGACCCCATAATGACAAAGTGAAAACATGTTTGTAGAAATGTTTTCATATTTATTAAAAATGAAGTATTCCCACTACTGAGTCAATACATTTTAGAATCACCATTGGCAGTGATTACAGCTGTGAGTGTTTCTGGGTAAGTCTCTAAGAGCTTTCCACACCTGGATTGTGCAACATTTGCCCAATATTATTTTCTAAATTCTTCAAGCTCTGTCAAATTGGTTGTTGATCATTGATCACCATTTTCAGGTCTTGCCGTAGATTTGCAAGTAGATTTAAGTCAAAACTGTTATTCGACCACTCAGGAACATTTACTGTCTACTTGGTAAGCAACTCCAGTGTAGATTAGGCGTTGTGTTTTAGGTTATTGTCCTGCTGAAAGGTGAATTAATATCCCAGTGTCTGGTGGAAAGCAGAATGAACCAGGTTTTCACGGAGGACGTTGCCTGTCCTTTTAAAAAATTTTAAAAATAGATTTTTATTGAATATTTAAAACATACAATCAACTTGCAATGAAGCCGCTCAACATCTACATCACATTAGACATTAGTCTAACAGACTCCCGAACCAGCGACCCATCAGCCACCGGCTCAACCTCCCAACCGCCAGGCCACCAGCCCTCCAAGATCCCCCCCCCCCCCACAGTTCCCCAATAGTATTCCCTTCTTTGCTAGGCATTGGAAAACCTCCCTGGTCTTTGTGGTTGAATCTGTGTTTGAAATTCACTGCTCGTCTGAGGGACCTTACAGATGTGTGGGGTACAGGGATGAGGTAGTTATAAAAAATGCATGTTTTTTTTTATTGCACAGTGTTTAATACTGTAGGCCCATGCAACTTATTATGTAACTTTTAAAGCAAACCTTTATTCCTAAACTTAATTAGGCACGCCATAACAAAGGGGTTGAATACTTATTGACTGAAGACATTTCAGCTTTTCATTTTTTGTAAACGTTTCTAAAAACATTATGCCACTAACATTATGTGGTATTGTGTGTAGGTCCGTGACACAAAATCTCAATGTAATCCATTTTAAATACACAACAAAAATAGGAAAAAGTCAAGGGGTGTGAATATTTTCTGAAGGCACTATATCTAAATTAGGCAAACAAAAATCCTGCACTCCTGTTAAAAAACACATTCTTACGTGTCTGACTGTTCTGTATTAGCAGGTTAGTCTCGGGATCGGGCATCAGATTTTCACATTATCACATATAGTCTCTGATTGTTGGGTGCTTGCGGATTGATTATTAGCAATTGCGGGTGGGTGCGGGTAAACAAACAGCTGACCCGCGCACCACTATTGCCCGGTTCTCACTAGATGGCCATGCTGTAAAGGATGAAATGGACAATATCATTCGAATTGATTAGCAAGTAAATTAGTGTAATTTAGGGTTTGGGTTAGGGGTATGGTTAAGGATATGTTGAGGTTATGGCTATTGGTTAAAATCAGAGATCAATGTGTTCTTACTCTTCTCTATAAACAGTGTGTGTCAAGTCAGTTGTGTGTGTATTCTAGCTCCTCTCTCCATCCACAGTGCTATGTGCAGACAGAGTGGGCCAGATGACGAAGACCTACAATGACATCGATGCTGTCACACGTCTGCTGGAGGAGAAAGAGAGGGACCTGGAGTTGGCTGCTCGGATCGGCCAATCACTGCTCAAGAAGAACAGAACGCTCACAGAGCAGAATGACTACCTGGAGGTACAAGTGGGACACATCACAGAGGAGGTGAGAGAGACATTGGGTCACAGGTAGTCATTCTGCACACAAGTGCATGTACGCACACATGCATTTATAATAACTGAGGACACTAGTTCCTCATGCATAAACCCAGCTCTGTTTTTTGCCAATGTTGCAAAGTTAGGTGTCATTGGTCAGTTTTTTAAAATACATTTTGGCTATATTTTTTCAGTAGTGTAAACGTGACTTTTAAAGATCCACTGTTATAGGTATTTTGTTTTTGATATCAGTAAACAACACTGAGTGCTAGTGCTGCATCACCAGCTCAGTGATCTGTGTGTTCTCAGGTGGCCCAGCTGCATCATGAGTTGAACCTGAAGGATGAGTTGCTGCAGTTCTACACCAATGCATCAGAGGAGAGTGAAGAGGACTCTACTACTGGCTCACCCACGTTAGTATTGTCTGTGTGTTTACTATTCCTGACTGTCTTTCTCTCTCTGTCTCACTCTCTCACTCCCTCCTCTCTCTCTCTCTCTCTCTCTCTCTCTCTCTCTCTCTCTCTGTCTCCCCCTCTCTTTCTCTCTCTCTCTCTCTCACCCCTCCTCTTTCTCTCTCCCTCTCTCTCTGTCTCCCCCCCTCTCTCTCTCTCTCTCACCCCTCCTCTTTCTCTCTCTCTCTCTCTCTCACCCCCTCCTCTTTCTTTCTCTCTCTTCTCCCGCTCTCTCGCTTTATCTCTTTCTCCCTTTCAATTCAATTCAAGGGGCTTTATTGGCATGTTTACATCGCTAAAGCAAGTGAAAATGATCAACAAAAGTGAAATAACCACAAAAAAGTGAACAGTAAATATTACACTCACACAGGTTCCAAAATAATAGACATGTCATATTATGTCTATATAGTGTTTTAGCGATATGCAATTAGTTAAAGTACAAAAGGGAAAATAAATAGATATGGTTTGTATTTACAATGGTGTTTGTTCTTCACTGGTTGCCCTTTTCTTGTGGCAACAGGTCACAAATCTTGCTGCTGTGATTGCACACTGTGGTATTTCACCCAATAGATATGGGAGTTTATCAAAATTGGATTTGTTTTCGAATTCTTTGTGGGTCTGTTTAATCTGAGGGATATACGTATGTCTCTAATATGGTCATACATTTGGAAGGAGGTTAGGAGGTTAAGTGCAGCTCAGTTTCTACCTCATTTTATCTACTCTTGAGAGCCAGGTCTGCCTATGCCGACCTTTCTCAATAGCAAGGCTATGTTCACTGAGTCTGTACATAGTGATGGATTCTGGGGACTAACTCCTACATTTGGGATAGGGTTAATTATCAGGAATCCTATTGAAATATTTGGTGCTACACCAGAAGTTCATTGTTATCTGTAGGAGGAAGAACTCAACGGACACTGATTGCTTAAACCAAGTTTATTCTTCCCAAAGGGTCAATGCAGCTGTTCGATCCTCTGGAAGAATAAACTTGGCTTAAGCTTTCAGAGTATCCGTTGAGTTCTTACTCTAATAATAGAATCTAACAGTAGTCAAAGCTTTCCTTCATTTTGGGTCAGTCACAATGGTCAAGTATTCTGCCACTGTGGACTCTCTGTTTAGGGCCAAATAGCATTCTAGTTTGCTCTGTTTTCAGTTTGCTCTGTCCAATGTGTCAAGTAATAATCTTTTTGTTTTCTCATGATTTGGTTGGGTCTAATTGTGTTTCTTAGGGGACTCTTCTTCAGGTTCATCTCTCTGTAAGTGACGGCTTTGTTATGGAAGGTTTCAGAATTGTAATGATGGGCGGGGAGTCAGACGTAGGTGCAGGTGAAACGTTTTAATAAAACAACAAAACCAAGAACACGACACTAACATAAGGCCCCCCCGATACACAAGAACAATACCAACTGGTGAGTGAACATGGGAGAGTGACATATAAAGGGGAGGAAATGATGAAGGTAATGGAGTCCATCGTACGTCGGAGAGGAGGAGCAGGAGCAGACGTGACAGGAATCGATTCCTTTTAGATGGTTTTAGAGTTTAACTGCACTTTTCAAGATTTTGATAATTAGTGGGTATCGACCTAATTCTGGTCTGAATGCATTATTTGGTGTTTTGCGTTGTACACAAAGGATAGTTTTGCAGGATTCTGCATGCAGAGCCTCAATTTGGTGTTTTTCCCATTTTGTGAATTCTTGGTTGGTGAGCAGACCCCAGACCTCACAACCATAAAGGGCAATAACTGATTAGTATTTTAGCCTGATCCTAATTGGTATGTCAAATTTCATGCTCCTTTTGATGGCATAGAAGGCCCTTCTTGCCTTGTCTCAGATCGTTCACAGCTTTGTGGATATTACCTGTGGTACTGATGTTTAGGCCAAGGTATGTATAGTTTTTTTGTGTGCTCTTGGGAAACGGTGTCTAGATGGAATTTGTGTTTGTGGTCCTGGCAACTGGACCTGTTTTGGAACACCATTATTTTTGTCTTACTGAGATTTACTGTCAGGGCCAAGGTCTGACAGAATTTGTGCAGAAGCATCTAGGTGCTGCTCTATGCTCTCCTTGGTTGGGGACAGAAGCACCAGATCATCAGCAAACAGTAAACATTTGACTTCAGATTCTAGTAGGATGAGGTCTGGTGCTGCAGACTGTTCTAGTGCCCTCGCCAATTCGTTGATATGTATGTTGAAGAGGGAGGGGCTTAAGCTGCATCCCTGTCTCACCCCACGGCCCTGTGGAAAGAAATGTGTGTGGTTTGCCAATTTTAACCGCACACTTGTTGTTTGTCTATATGGATTTTACATGTTTTCCAACCGTTTTCCATCTATTTGTATAGCAGGCCCTCATGCCAAATTGAGTCAAAAGCTTTTTTGACGTCAACAAAGCATGAAAAGACTTTGCCTTTGTTTTGGTTTGTTTGTCAATTAGGGTGTTCAGGGTGAATACGTGGTCTGTCGTACAGTAATTTGGTAATAAGCCAATTTGACATTTGCTCAGTACATTGTTTTCACTGAGGAAATGTACAAGTCTGCTGTTAATGATAATGCAGAGGCTTTTCCCAAGGTTGCTGTTGACGCATATCCCACGGTAGTTAGTGGGGTCAAATTTGTCTCCATTTTTGTGGATTAGGGTTATCAGTCCTTGGTTCCAAATGCTGAAGATGTTAAAGAGTATAGCCAATTGGAATTTGTGGTCTGTATATTTTATCATTTCATGTAGGATACCATCAACACCACATGCCTTTTTGGGTTGGAGGGTTTGTATTTTGTCCTGTAGTTCATTCAATGTAATTAGAGAATCCAGTGAGTTCATGTATATGTTTTTGCTGTTTGTACTTTGTTATAGAGCAAAAAAGATTAGAGAAGTTGTTTATCAATACATCTCTGGTTTGGACAGATAACTCTTCATGTGGTTGTTTGTTTAGTGTGTCCCAATTTTCCCAGAAGTGGTTAGATTCTATGGGTTCTTCAATTACACTGAGCTGTTTTCTTTTTCCGTAGGGTATTTCTGTATTGTTTTAGTGATTCACCATAGTGAAGGCGTAGACTAAGGTTTTCTGGGTCTCTATGTTTTTGGTTGGATAGGTTTCTCAATTTATTTCTTAGGTTTTTGCATTCTTCATTAAACAATTTGTCTTTATTGTTCATTTTCTTAGGTTGTCTGCTTAAAATGTTTACATTTGATAGGGAAGCTGAGAGGTTAAATGTACTGTTTAGGCTTTCTACTACCAAGTTTACACCTTCACTATTACAGTGAAGTGTTTTGTCCAGGAAGTTGTCTAAAAGGGTTTGAATTTGTTGTTGCCTAATTGTTTTTTGTTTCTACACTACTTTCCTTCCATCTGTAGCATTTCTTAATATTGTGCAGTTCCTTTGGCTTTGATGCCTCGTGATTGAGTATTGGTCTGTTCAGGTAGACTGTGATTTTGCTGTGATCTGATAGGGGTGATAGTGGTCTGACGGTGAACGCTCTGATAGACTCTGGGTTGAGGTCAAGTGATAAAGTAATCTACAGTACTACTGCCAAGGGATGAGTTGTTGGTGTACATACCATAGGAGTCTCCTCGAAGCCTAACATTGACTATGTACAGACCCAGCGTGCGACAGAGCTGCTGGAGTTGTGATCCATTTTTGTTGGTTGTTTTGTCATAGTTTGGGGGGGAATATTGTCACCTCCAGGCAAGTGTTTGTCCCCCTGTGTGCTGAGAGTGTCAGGTTGCTGTCTAGTTCTGGCATTTAGGTCGCCACAGACTAGAACAGTCCCTGGGCCTGGAAATGGTTAATCTCCCTATCTAGGATGGAGAAGCTGTCATCATTAAAGTATGGGGAGATATACTGTAGGTAGCACACCTATGGACATTTTTCTCTGTTGAGATAATTTCCTTATTCATTTCGAGCCAGATGTAAACTGTTCCTGTTTTGACTAATTTAATAGAGTGAGTTAGGTCTGCTCTATACCAAATTGTGCTAATTTGGTTTGTTTGGGGTGGTCTTAGCTGGTTGGGGTGGTCTTAGCTGGTTGGGGTGTGGCTGGTGTCGTGTCTTTACTATCATTAAATTAAAGACTGTTTTTATTAAAGATTCTCTGTAATTAGTATTACGCGATCAACTGATAAATCATGTAACCGTAATTAACTAGGAAGTCGGGGCACCAAGGAAAATATTCAGATTACAAAGTTATAATTTCCCAATATAACCTTTCAGATATTTTCATATCTGATCAATAGTCTTCTGATTAATGAATTATTTATTTTACCTCACGTTAGTCTCATTCCAAATGTCGTAAATTGTTGGTTATCTGCACGAACCCAGTCTTCACTATGAGTCATCCATACATCAATTGTCTTAAATAATGTATTTATTACTAACTAAGTAATTCACATAAATGCATAAACAAAACAACAAAGTAAATATGGTTACAAGAAATGATAGGAGAATGTGTCCTAGTGGGCTAAACCGGCATGGCGGCTTGTTAGACAAAAGGGGAGTGGGGGTCAACTAAGAAGTCACTACAGAGTTAATATTTATAACAATTGAAATGCTAATCCTTTACACATGAACGCTCACTCATTCGGGAACAATTGCAATCAATATATATATTTACGCTCAGTGTGTCGTCTTGATCACTGTTGAAAAGTGTGTTTCTTTTGTAGAATTGTCCGTCTCTCTCTCTCTGTTGTGGTTATAGTGGATAGTTCAGAGTGACATTCATTCATGTTGTTGTAGAATGGAGGTTTCGGGGGTTGTCGTT